>NW_020173922.1:5724234-5776462 GCF_003031525.2 Neophocaena asiaeorientalis asiaeorientalis | reverse complement strand
CAAAAAGGGGGAGGGGGGGTTTTCCAAAAAAAAAAAAAAAAAAAAAAAAAAGCTGAAGCAGCACACAGCAGAAACATACTTTCAGACTGCAGACTCTAGAAATATCAAAGATTTAATATATTTAAAGAGATAAAAAGCAAGCTTGAAAATATTTTCATAGAAGAAAAAATAAATTTAAAATGTCCCAGCAGATTTGAACAATAATAAATAGAATTTTAAATGAATAATATAATAACTGAAAAAAAAAACCTCAAGGGAAACTTCTAATAGCATATTAGACACAAAATGAAGACAAAATTAGTAAAACTGAAAGAAAACTAGTAAGAAATAACTCATAAAACAGCACAATGAGGGGTTTCCCTGGTGGCGCAGTGGTTGAGAGTCCACCTGCCGATGCAGGGGATGCGGGTTCATGCCCCGGTCCAGGAGGATCCCACATGCCACAGAGTGGCTAGGCCCATGAGCCATGGCTGCTGAGCCTGCGCATCCAGAGCCTGTGCTCCGCAACAGGAGAGGCCACAACAGTGAGAGGCCTGCGTACCGCAAAAAAAAAAAAAAAGAAGAAGAAAGAAAGCTGGAGTAGCAATACTTATATCAGACAAAATACACTTTAACACAAAGAGTATAATAAGACACAAAGAAGGAACTTACATTATAATAAAGGGATCAATCCAACAAGAAGATGTAACAACTGTAAATATATTGCGTTGGCCAAAAAGGTCGTTCAGGTTTTTCTGTAAGATCTTATGGAAAAACCCGAACGACCTTTTTGACCAACCCAATATATGCACCCAACATAGGAGCACCTAAATACATAAAGCAAATATTAACAAATGTAATGAAAGAAATTAACAGTAACGCAATAATAGAAAAGGACTTTAACATGCCTCTTACATTAGTGAATAGATCACCCAGACAGAAAATCAATAAGGAAATGCTGGCCTTAAATGACACATTAGGCCAGATGAACTTAATAGATATATAGTCCATTCCATGCAAAAGCAGCAGAAAACACATTCTTTTCAAGTACACATGGAGCATTCTCCAGGATAGATCACTTGCTAGGCCATAAAACAAGTCCCAGTAAATTTTAGAAGAATGAAATCACATCAAGCATCTTTTCCAGCCACAACACTACAAGACTAGAAATCAACTATAAGGAAAAAACTGTAAAAAATAAAAAACCCCAAGAACACAAACACGTGGAGGCTAAACAATATGCTAAACAACCAATGGGTCACTGAAGAAGTCAAAGAGAAAATCGAAAAATACCTGGAGATAAATGAAAACAGAAACACAACGATCCCAAATCTATGGGACACAGCAAAAGCAGTTCTAAAAGGGAAGATTACAGCAATACAAGCCTACCTTAGGAAATAAGAAAAATCTTAAACAATCTAACTTTACACCTAAAGGAACTAGAAAACGAATAACAAACAAAACCGAAAGTTAGCAGAAGGAAAGAAATCATAAAGACCAGAGAAGAAATTTATGAAATAGAGACTAAAAAAAAAAAATAGAAAAGATCAATGAAACTAAAAGCTGGTTCTTTGAAAAGATAAACAAAATTGATAAACCTTTAGCCAACTCATGAAGAAAAAAAGAGGACCCAAATAAATAAAATCAGAAATGAAAAGAAGTGACAACTGACACCACAGAAATACAAATATCATAAGAGATTACTGTGAACAATTATATGCAAATAAAATGGACAACCTAGAAGAAATGAATAAAGCAAAAGTAAACAAATGGGACCACATCAAACTAAAACAGTTTTGCACAGCAAAGGAATCTATCAACAAAATGAAAACGCCACCTACTGATTGGGACAAGATATTTGCAAATGATATATCCAATAAGCTGTTAATATACAAAATATACAAAGAACTCATATAACTCAACATCTAAAAAACAAACAACCTGGGCTTCCCTGGTGGTGCAGTGGTTGAGAGTCCGCCTGCCGATGCACGGGACACAGGTTTGTGCCCCAGTCCGGGAAGATCCCACATACCGTGGAGTGGCTGGGCCCATAAGCCACGGCCACTGAGCCTGTGCGTCCGGAGCCTGTGCTCCACAACAGGAGAGGCCACAACAGTGAGAGGCCCGCATACCGCAAAACAAACAAACAAACAAACAAAAAACAACCTGATTAAAAAATGGTCAGAGGATCTGAATAGACATTTTTCCAAAGAAGACATACAGATAGCCAACAGTTACACGCAAAGATGCTCAACGTCACTAATCATCAGGGAAATGCAAATCAAAACCACATTGAGACATCACCTTACACCTGTCAGAATGGCTATTATCAAAAAGACAACAAATAAGAAAGAAGTGTTGGCGACAATGTGGAGAAAAGGGAACGCTCATGCACTGTTTAAAGGAATGTAAATCAGTGCAGCCACTACGGAAAACAGTATGATGTTTCCACAAAAGATTAAAAATAGAACTACCATACAATCCAGCAATTCCACTTCTGGGTATTTTTCCAAAGAAAATGAAAACACTAGTTTGAAAAGATATACGAACCCCTATGTTCACTGCAGCATTAATCACTATTAATAGCCAAGATACAGAAGCAACCTAAGTGCCCAGCAACAGCGCCCAGTTGAGATGAATACTACTCAGCCATAGAAAAGAATGAAATCTTGCCATTTGTGACAACCTGGATGGACTTGAGGTTATTATGCTAAGTGAAATAAGTCAGACAACCACAAATACTGTAAGATTCCACTTATATGTGGAATCTAAAAACAAAACAAATGAATAAAAGAAACAGAGTCATAGATACAGAGAACAAACAGGTGGTTGCCAGAAGGGAAGGGGTTGGGGGATGAGTGAACTAGGTAAGGGAAATTAAGAGGTGCAAACTTCCAGTTACAGAATAAACGAGTCACAGGTATAAAATGTACAGTGTGGAAAATACAGTCAATAATAATGTAATATCTTTGTATGGTGACAAATGGTAACTAGACTTATTATGGTGATCACTTCATAATGTACAGAAATATCAAGTATCTATGCTGTGCAACAGAACTAACATAGTGCTGTAGGTCAATTATACTTCAAAAACAAACAAACTGGGCTTCCCTGATGGCACAGTGGTTGAGAGTCCGCCTGCCGATGCAGGGGACACAGGTTTGTGCCCCAGTCCGGGAAGCTCCCACATGCCACGGAGCAGCTGGGCCTGTGAGCCGTGGCCGCTGAGCCTGTGCCTCCAGAGCCTGTGCTCCGCAACAGGAGAGGCCACAACAGTGAGAGCCCTGCATACCACAAAAACAAACAAACAAACAAACTCATAGAAAAAGAGATCAGATTTGTGGTTACCAAAGGAGGGGGTGGGGGAGAGGGAGAATTGGATAAAGGTGGTTCCAAAATATTTAATTTTAAAAAGCAAGTGCTGAGGAATAAACTACACTAGAAGGAATCAATAGCAGAATAACTGAGGCAGAACAACGGATAAGTGACCTGGAAGACAGAACGGGAGAATTCACTGCTGAGGAAGGGAATAAAGAAAAAAGAAGGAAAAGAAATGAAGACAGCCTAAGAGACCTCTGGGACAACATTAAACGCAACAACATTTGCATTATAGGGGTCCCAGAAGGAGAAGAGAGAGAGAGAGAACCAGATAAAATATTTGAAGAGATTACAGTTGAAAACTTCCATTACACGGGAAAGGAAATAGCCACCCAAGTCCAGGAAGCTCAGCGAGTCCCATACAGGCTAAACCCAAGAAGAAACACACCAAGACACATAGTAATTAAATTGGCAAAAATTAAAGACAAAGAAAACTTACTGAAACCAGCAAGGGAAAAACGACAAATAACATACAAGGGAACTCCCAAAAGGTTAACAGCTGATTTCTAAACAGAAACTCTACAAGTCAGAAGGGAGTGGCATGATATACTTAAAGTGATGTAGGGGAAGAACCTACAACCAAGATTACCCTACCCCGCAAGGATCTCATTCAGATTCGATGTGCAGGCCCAGCAGCCATGGCTCACGGGCCCAGCCTCTCCATGGCATGTGGGATCCTCCCAGACTGGGACACGAACCTGTGTCCCCTGCATCAGCAGAGGGACTCTCAACCACTGCACCACCAGGGAAGCCTGGAACCTAGAAAAATGGTACAGATGAACAGGTTTGCAGGGCAGAAGTTGGGACATAGATGTAGAGAACAAACGTATAGACACTAAGGGGGGAAAGCCGCGGGGGGTGGGGATGGTGGTGTGTTGAATTGGGTGACTGGGATTGACATGTATACACTGATGTGTATAAAATTGATGACTAATAAGAACCTGCTGTATAAAAAAATAAATAAAATTCAAAAAAAAAAAGAAAGCCCTCACTGTGAAAGCAACTTGAAACAAATGAACCTAACTCTGTGTAGTTGGTGGCATAACTACACAGAGACGAACTATTCCAAGATACTTTAAAACACAGTAACTTGTACAAGCCTAGTAAAATATACCTTACAAATGAAAAGAATGGCAAAAATATTAAACTGTTACTGTAATCACAATGTTGGTTTAATGCTGGTATTGTTTTCTAAGTGTGTTCTTTGAGTAGTGTGTGGTAATAAATTAGTAATTATGTTGATATAAATGAACACTGTTTGTTTGTTTGTTTTTGCGGTACGTGGGCCTCTCACTGTTGTGGCCTCTCCCGTTGCAGTGCAGAGGCTCCGGACGCGCAGGCTCAGTAGCCATGGCTCACGGACCTAGTTGCTCCGCGGCATGTGGGATCTTCCTAGACCGGGGCACGAACCCGTGTCCCCTGCATCGGCAGGCGGACTCTCAACCACTGCGCCACCAGGGAAGCCCAACACTGTGATTTTTGTTATGGGAGAAAGGAGATACAAATGTAAGAGTGATGAAACTAAGTAAAAACCTTATAGTTCTGAACTTGAACTGTAAAAATTAATATGAACTTGTGATTTATTTTACCTTTTAAAAAATGCATATCCCCTAGTTCACACCTAGAAACGCTGACTCAACCACGTAGGAATAAGCACACCTATTGTCCAGATTATATTTCTAAATACCATCTCCCACAAAAAAGAATTGAAGGATCTTTGTAGAATGGTTGATTCCCGGTCTGTGACAGGAAATTTACAAGGTGGACTTGGGTATTTATAACACCAGAAGGCAGACATTCTCTTAAAAATGAATGAAATGAGCCTGTCACTGCAAGGAAAACAAGTGACAGTATTTGTTGCAAATGATAAAATTTAAGATTTTGAGTAAGAATCACAATTTTGGAAAACTTTTGTCTGCCACCATGAGCTTGTACCTTCCCAAAACTAAAAGACTGTCTGTCTGATGAGATCGATGGTGGTATTGACAAATGTGATTTTTTGTTATTGCATAATAAAATGTGTCCACATTTGGAAGATCTGTAGAGCTCAGTGAACCAATATTTCTCAAACAACCAATAAACCTGACTTAAAAAAAAGTATACAATGGAAGGGAGGGATGAATGGTCTAAGCATTTTAATATTCACTTCGTAGACTGTTCAGTATTCAATTATGACATTATATGGAAAAAACAAATCTAGAACTTAAATTTTTAAAATGAGATACTAGTACACACCACTATAACAAAGAAAATGTAAAAGTCTGGTAATACTAATTATTCAAGAATGTGGAGTAACAAACTCTCAAGCGCTGCTGGCAGGAGAGGAACTTGGAACAACTAATTTGGGAACCTGTTGGCAGCATCTATTAAAGTTGAGCATACTCATACCACATAACCAAGCATTTTCTACTACTAGATACATAGTCATCAGAAATGCAAATATGTGCACCAAAAGACACGGAAAAAATGTTCATAGCAGAATTGTCCATAATAGCAAAAATAAACTTGAAAAAAATGTCCATCAGCAGAAAAATGGATAAATAAATTGTGATATATTCATACAATGTGACATACAGCAACTTAATGGATGGATTATTGCTATACACAGCAGGCCAGGTGATTGTCATATGTATGATATTGAATTAAATTAGCCAGACACAAAAACATAATCATACCATACGATTCTATTTTTATGATGTTGGAATTCATGATAATAGTTGTATTTCAGAAGGGAGTAAAGATAGAGGAGGCTGAGCGGGGCTCAGGGTGCTGGTAATGCTCTCCTACTTCTTTACCTCTGTGGTGATTACATGATTCTGTTGATTTTGAAATGTTCAGCACGTTATACATATACGATATATGAACTTTTATGTATGTTATACTTGAATTAAAAAATTTTTAAATATGATTTGCATGAAGCAGATCATACCATACTTAGGGGAATTTTTCAGCTTTAAATCCATACATTAAAAATAACAAAACCTGAAAAACAATAAGCTATATAAGAAGCTAGAAATCAAATAGCAAATGGAACATAAAGAAAATATTAGGAAGTAAATAATGTTTAAAGCAGAAATCAATTAAATAGAAAGCAAATATACAAGCAAGAGAATCCCAAAAGCCAGGTTAGTCCTTGAAAGGCTAATATAATAAGCTACTTCCAAGTCTAACCAGGAAAAATGAGAGGTGACAATAACATAAGATTGGAAAGAGGAATATCACTACAGATCCTGTAGATGTTACAAAGATCACAAAGAGGATATTATAAAAAACTTTATGCCAAAATATTTGAAAATTTACATGAAATTAACATATTTCTGGAAAAAGAGAATTCACAGAAATGAAACAAGAAGAATAAAAATATGAATATTTCTCTTACTAATAAAGAAATGTGATTTCATGATTTAAAACTTTCCCACAAAGAAAACTTAAGGCACAGAGAACATTCCTAGTGAATTCTACTAGATATTTAAGACAGAAATAACACCAATCTTAACAAACATGACCAGAGACTAGAAAAAAAGGAGAGGAAGAAAAAAACACTTCCAACTTGTTTAATAAGGCCAGCATAACCTTGATACCAAATCCTTAAAAGAAAGGAAAATGACATGCCAATCTCAAGTGATGAATTACAGATGCCGAAACCCACTATTAAGATGTCTTAATTGGTTGTTTTTATTTTGTATGAACATCATTTTGATTCTAAACAAAACAGCTGTAATCTTTGCTTAAAGATTCTAAGGAATAAACATAATGTGCCCGAATTCAGAGAGTACATTTTGTGGTATGTCAATAGAGCTCAGCTATGAAAACAGTATATGTGTACATGGCAAACAGATGACTCTAGGAACAGCCAACAATTTGGGTTGGGACAGAAAGGCTTTTCTCTTTCTCTGCAGCATAGGAGACAACGTGACTGCATGTTCATTCCTAGATTCCAAGACAAGTTCTATGTTTATAGCTTGAGGAAGAAATTCTTATCCTAATTCTTTTTCATAAATGCAGTATAAAAGAGACATGTGGTTTCCTGACCCACTCTCATCTCATCAATTAAAATTGGGAACAAGGTGAATAACCACCTTTATCATTAAGTTTTGGTTTTAAAGAATAATCCTTACCAATAAATTCCTTTTTCCCATACTTTAATCAGAGTCCTAGATTGTGATTTATATTCATTTGACGTTCTGCCAAATGCTATATCTGATATTCACATTACACGCATTTGAGCAATGTAAAAACTTCTTAGCAATTTAGTCTACCTTCATCCCAAGCCAGCTAAAGTGTACTTAGTCTCTGGAATATTATTGTTTCCCTCTAACTGCAAATATTGAAGGCAACAAAAATCAATAGGTCATTAACATTATCAGATGTTGCCAAAACTTTCCCACTCATACATCTCCCAAAAGCATTGCTTTTCTTTTTTCTACTCAAGTTATAACGCTCTTTTTCTCTCCTTTTCACTAGTTTGAGGTTTTTGCATTATACAGTGAATACTATTGTGCTATCTATTTACATATTATTTAATCTGAATATATATCATCTACCTTGCACGCTTCCTTAGTTACTGCACTCTAAAGTTTTTCGGCGTGTGGTTATCAGCTTCAAAGTCAAAATAGATATAAGGAAACATCCAATTAACCTATGGGAAAGTCTACTTAAGGAATATATGTTAGCAAATAAAAACACCCAGAATGCCAAAAACATTCTACCACTCTGTTAACAAACGACACTGCAAAGGGGAAATATTTTATACTCCATAGATCCTGGCAAAAGAGAAACTGCTTTAATCCCAGAAGAACGATACACTAATAAAACATTGGTATGTTTAAAATATAATTTTCATGTGGAATTTTTAATAAAGTCAGTTGTATGCTGTTGTGCGTTTTTGCTACATTAATATTTACTACCTTAAAAAATTGCCAATGCAACTAATTTTAAATAGTAGAGTTTACACCTCAGATACCATCTAAAAAATTAAATTGTCTATCAAGAATTTTTTTTTTTTTTTTTGGCGGCACGCGGGCCTCTCACTGTTGTGGCCTCTCCGGTTGCGGAGCACAGGCTCCGGACGCACAGGCTCAGCGGCCATGGCTCACGTGCCGAGCCGCGGAGTATCTTCCCGGACCGGGGCACGAACCCGTGTTCCCTGCATCGGCAGGCGGACTCTCAACCACTGCACCACCAGGGAAGCCCTATCAAGAATTTTAACAGAAAAAATTGCCATGAAACTCGTGTTGTCTACTTGTTGCACAGTGGGTCAATTTTGGTTATATCTGTTAAATATTAACAAAGAAGAGATACAGATAAAAGGTTTTCCTGAATTTTTTTTTCTTCCTGAATTTCTTAAGTTAATTTTTTTTAGTATTGTAAATTATACTAACATACACTCTAAACTAAAATAAGACAGAAGAGCTTAGAGTTAGAACAAAATATAAACACATATGCATCAACATGATTCTGTGTGACTCAGGCACACAGTTAAAATTATGAAATTTCACACTTTTCAAAGGATATATGTTTTATAAAACTGAAGCAACAAATGCCTTATTTCTAGAATTCTGTAGTTGTTCTTAAGGCATTCAGTGAACACTATGATAAGCATTCTTTTCTAAAGAATCAAGATTGGATCAATATGCACTTGAATAGGAAGAAGTAAATAATAAATGCCTGTGTTGAATTACAAATACTACAGCTTTACAGAAGTTATTTTCCCCATGTTTTTATACATCAAACTTTCTATATATATGAGGAATTATCCAGCCCACAAAAATTAACAGACAATGAACAACCTAAAAAGCGAAATACCAACAATGATGGAAAAAGACTGTCCAACTGGATGAGTGAGATGGCACAATAGCCCTGCACGTCTAAACAGTATATCTCTGTTACTTTATCACTCACATAAGTTTAAAAATTCTGTGGCAGGGGACATTTTCCTCTGTTATTAACTACATTTTTTTTCCTTTTAAGTAGATAATTTTCCTTCTAACTCTCAGATCCATTGATCTTCTTATCACTTACTTATGTTTCCTTGGTAGTCTAGTCAAAATGTTTCTCTCAAACAATTCCTGATTCTCAAACTGCATAGACATTGCTGGTATCCTTATCTCTCCTTGTTACAGAAAGCAATGAAATAAAAGAAATAAATGGTGAATTTTCTTAATAGAGTTTATACACTGTGTTTTGATACCTGAAATACTAACATTTTGTGCACCAATTTTCTCCCTTAAAATTAACTGCATTTTAATTTTCATTCACTGCAAAGTTCACAGTGTTATGATGTGCATCCCTACTAATCACTTTGTTATCTACAGGAACTGGACTCTTATTTAACCCCAGAATACAGCACTGAGATTTTTCATGCTAGCTCTAGGACCAGAAAATCCCTGTTGTGTTGTTTCATGATTATATATCATAAGGAAGAAAATAATATGTTTGAAAATAGCCTTTAAACTGTTAACTATATATACACGTAGAGATAAAAGTTAAGTTAAAGTTTTTCCCTCTATGTTGAAGAGTGTTTCCAGCCAATTAATATATTCACAAATTTAATTATTCATTCATCAGCAAGTATTTACTAATCATATATATTGGATTCCATTATATCATGTGTGAATATTAATTATGCAAAATTATAATGGATGCAAATCTATTTTATTTGCAGTTAACATAATTATTTGAAGGAAAATAACTTATCCAATTTTCTCTCTTATTACCTAGAAGAGTAGAACATTCCCTTCGTTCCCTTCCCTAATTTCTGCACAACCTTTCTCTTGTATCCATGATCTCCATGAGAAGTTGGAAAGTAATATTGTAAAGTTGCTAAGCCAATTGCTCCCACTCCACTCAGAAAGTTTTGAAATGCCAAACAGATAAACTGAGGTATAATTTAATTTTATTAGATGCATTACTCCCAAATATGGTATTTACTTACTTCTAAGTATACTGGTTTCTAAAGTAATAAGAATATTAAATCCAAGTTGAATGGACTTTGAATGGTAAGTGCACCTTTGAACACACAAATGTTTCTGACATAACAATTACTCATCTGTCTTCTTTGTGAAATATATCAATAAGAACACAAAATAAGAGGTTGTCAAGTCCTATACCCAATCATCTTTATCTTCTTTCTGTCAGTACAAATAGGTGTTTTGAGATATGCCTAGAATTTTTATGTACCTACAAATACTGTGTGGAACTATTAGCTGTGTTTTGGAGCATCATTCTAAAAAAAGACTACTTTGTCAAGACGGGGCTCATTGTAAAATATAGCCTAGAGAGTATGCTGCATTTTATTAAACGGTATAGCATTCACAATCCAATTCAACAGCTATCTCTACCACAAAGCTTCCTATGATTTCCTCCTCCCTGCCTAGATGTTCTCTCATGTTATCTCTCTCCCTTCTTTGAACATCCACTGCAATTTACTTTTACATGTCTTAGGTTATCATCATTTTTAAATCATGTATTGTAATGGTTTGAATAAACGTCTCATCGTCCATGATATTAAGTTTGTATTACACAAAGACTCTTACATAATTTTCATTCTCACCTTAGGAATCAGAATGCCTTACACATATCTGTTGCTCAAAATATTTCTAATGAAGGGATATTTGCTTTAAGTAATTCCTTAAAGAAATTCGTAAAAGGAATTATTTAAAGACACCCCAGGGGAATTCCCTGGTGGCACAGTGGTTAAGAATGCACCTGCCAATGCAGGGGACACAGGTTCAAGCCCTGGTCCGGGAAGATCCCACATGCCGCGGAGCTACGAAGCCCATGCGCCACAACTACTAGAGCCTGTGCTCTAGAGCACTGAGCCCATGTGCCACAACTACTGAAGCCTGCATGCCTAGAGCCTGGGCTCTGCAACAAGAGAAGCCACCGCAATGAGAAGTACGCACACTGAAACAAAGAGTAGCCCCTGCTCACCACAACTAGAGAAAGCCCACGAGCAGCAACGAAGACCCAACACAGCCAAAAATAAGTAAATAAAAATAAATATTTTTTTTTAAAAGACCCGCCAGGTTGTTTATTACCTGTACCAGAAACTTTGGTGCTTTTTTTAAAATTTTAGACCTTTATGCTATATTATTTTAGTTGTTCTGTAATAGGTTTGAATTTCTTACCTTGCTTTCTCAAAAATAAACTGTAACCTTCTTGAGGCCAAGGTCAGTCTCTTTTAACGCCTATATCTTCCCAGAATCCTTAGCACAGGGGATGCTAAGCAGGAGCATTCCATTCATTGGATTAAATGTTGCCAAAGGCTCGTCTAAGAAACATTTCAGAAATGGCTAGTGGTCATTTCCTGGTCAAGGGAATCAAATCCCATAAAATTTGCTTACCACGGCATTTACATTTGCATGATCCCCTTTCCTATTGTGAATCTGAATACAGGATATTGGCACATTCAGTTCTATCCCAGAGGCCAAATTTCTCAGGTCAGCAGCAGTGTATTCCCCACGCAACAGCAAACTGTTATTGTCAGAACCAAGTCCCAGAGAGGCCCGACAGAGGTAGGTCTGAGAAAGTCTTTCGACTGTAGTGACATCTATTGTGGCAGATGTCATGCAAGGATTCAAAGCCATCTTGCTCCCATATCTCAACTCCTCTGGAGAGCGACAGCAGCTCTGAGAGCAACAACCTGGGATCTGGCTCAACTTGCTACTCACAAAGAAAAGTAAGCACCCCAGAAATAAAAAGGAAATACAGGCCAGAGCAATTACTAAATACAGGTTCTGGGCAGAAAGGTGCCTGCCTTTTTCCCAGCCATCTTCAAAGTCTGGAAGGACCCGAGGGACAGAGTTGCTCAACAGAACGCCCAGTGTGACAGAGGTGGAAAGTGATGGGTCTCCATGGTCCCGAACCACTACCACCACCCTCTGTTTAACTGCATCAGTGGGAAGAACTAAGCGAGCAGTATGGAGCTCTCCCATATTGGCTGAAATTCTAAAAAGGCTCGAGTCAGAAGCCTGAGAGATGTGGTAAGAAAGCCAAGCATTGGAGCCACTGTCTGCATCCTCTGCTACCACTTTTGTGACCAGGTGTCCTGTTCTGGCAGAGTGGGGCACAATTTCCACCGGGACAGAGCCATTTCTGGGCAAGGGAAACAAGATGACTGGAGCATTGTCGTTCCTGTCTACCACAAACAAGTTCACAGTCACTGTTGCACTTCTGGGAGGAATGCCACCATCCTGGGCTTCCACTTGGAAGTGACACTCCCTGAGCTGCTCAAAGTCAAAGGAAATTTTGGCAGTGATAGCCCCACTGGAGGAATCTACTGCCACCAAGTTAGAGGCTGCCTGCCCTTCAGAGATAATATCCAACAGCTCATAAAAGATGACACCATTCTTCCCCAGATCTGGGTCCTGGGCAAACACACATCCTAGGGAGGTCCCAGGGCCATTGTTTTCTGCCACAAGAAGTTCCTGTTTCGGTTGAGGAAAGTTTGGTGTATTGTCGTTCACATCAGCAACTGACACAGTCAGTGTCCTGCGGGTGCTAAGTGGGGGCGAGCCACCATCTAAGGCGGTGATCAGGACCTGGTATTCACTGATCTGCTCCCGGTCCAACGGCCCACCAGTCAGCAAGCTGTAGTAGTTGTCAAAGGAAGCCTTCAGCTTAAAAGGGCCTCCAGCGGACATGCTACAAACGACCTTACCATTGGGACCAAGGTCCTCATCCCTTACACTGAGAGCAATCACTGTGCCAGCGGCGGTGTCCTCGGAAACTGGACTGGAGAAAGTGGGGTGGTTCACATAGGGATCGTGATCGTTCACATCAGTCACTTCCACCAGCAGTTTGGCGGTGCTGGCTAGACCGAAGGCGCCTTCATCCCTCGCCTCGATGTATGCCTCCAATAGCGTTTCAGGCGGACCTAGTGAAGCAGCTACCCGCAATTCCCCATTTCTAGGGTGCACGTGAAAGTGGTGTCGCAGCTTTGCCTGCGTGCTATTGCTTAAGGAGTACCGGATTTCCCCATTGGAGCCTTCATCCGGGTCCGAGGCTTGAACTCGGAATAACACAGTCCCGTTGGGGGGACTCTGGCACCTTGGTGCGGTATACTGAGCGCTCAAATACAGGTGCATTGTCGTTTGTGTCCACCACGGCGATGGTGACTTGTGCGTCTCCGGAGCGCGCCGGCGACCCGCCGTCCCGGAGTGAGCACCAGCCGGTGGGTGGCACGCTGCTCCCGATCCAGCCCTTTCTCCAATACCAACTCCGGGTATTCGCTGCCGTCGACCCGCGCACGACCCCATGTCCAGGCGAAAGTGCTGGCTGGGGCTCAGGCTGTAGCTTAGCACCCCATTGCTTCCCTCGTTGGCATCTTGGGCATTAGGGAGAGTAAAACGGGCTCCGGCATCAGGAACTCGGGAATGTGCAACTGCACGTCGCCGGCAGGGAAGTGAGGCGAGTTGTCGTTGGTGTCCAGGACGTGAACGTGAATATTGTGCAGCTCCAGCGGGTCCTCCAGCACCAGCTCATAGGTCAGAACGCAGGCAGCTTTGTCCCCGCACAGCCGTTCGCGATCCGCCGGCTCTCTGACCACCAAGCTTCCGCTGGCCAGATCGACCTCGAAGTAGGGCTCGCCGTGGCTGGAAAGGAAGCGAAAGTTCCGCAAGGACAGAGCGGCCGCTGACAGCCTCAAGTCCTGAGCAACACTGCCTACGGCTACGCCCCGTTCGGTCTCCTCCGACACGGAGTATTCGAGCTGTCCCGCCGCAGAGCCGCAGGAGACCCACAAACACAGAACCGCCACCCTCCAGCCCACCATCCTCCCTCCCTCTCGGCGTCCTCGTTCCACCAGCGGTGACCCGGGACCATGCTCCGGACTCCCGGAGATCACAAGCCGTGGTTTTAAAAAAGAAAAAAACGAGGGCCGACCGGCCGCTGCTGCCGACTGGAGGTGCAGAGACCGCCGACGTTCGCCTTCCGAATACCGGAATTGCCCGGGGCCGGCCGGCTGCAAGCTAGGCTTGCCAGACTGGAGGCTTGGCAGCCGTCTGGGAAAGCGGAGCGGACCGGGTGCGGAGGAGTGCAGCGCCGCCTAGGGGTGCAGAGACGAGGTAAACCGCCGGCGTTGGGGAAGCGCGGTCTCCGTTCCCAGCCAGCTGGAATCTCGCCCCGCGCCCCGGCAGCGAGCGCGGGGCGGGGCTCGGAAGACGCCCCCAACAACTAATACGCCTTCCCTTAAACGGCGTTTCCTAGCCCTGAGACCGCCGCGGTCTTAATGTCCACAACCTCTCCCTGAAGGTTGAGGTTGTACTGGGGCTGAGGTCGGCTAGCGTTTCTCCGCGACTGCTTGAAAGCGGAGCGTCGGGTCCCGGGTACTCGGACCCACTGACTCCCTACATTGCCCGCGGAGAGGGCGGAACTCCGACAGGAACCGCGGGGCGGAGGCGCTGATAGGCGGAACCGTGACCGTGAACCACGACACCTTCGAGGCTTAAGGAAACAGGAGCCCACAAAGCAAGTGCTGGGATGCATTCCGTGCTGGATTCTCAGCCTCTCCGCTGCGGGTTTAAGTCTCTTCCTGCACCTTCTTATATCCCGGGAGCTGCCAAGATTTCAGTAGAGGCTACCAGCGAGAGGCAGATTGGGAAGCTTCCCCGGGATTCTCGCTTTTCAAGACACAAAAGTGTGCGAGCTCAATTCCGGTTCCACGTTTCCGCTTTTTTGCGGATCAGCAGTTTCTCGTTCCCCAGGAGGCCCTACTGGGAGTGCTTTGCAAGCGGCCCCCGACGCTGTGGGCGAGGGAGGAGGTTAGCACCAAAAACTCAGAAAGATTGACAACTCATCCCCAAACAGGACGTGCAAAGTGAAGGGGAGAGAAAGTACTGAGATACTTTACAGAGTGTGACCAGAAAACTGTTCTGCAAATTTGCTCTCTGTAAATGTTTAGAAAACAGCACTGAGGTGGGGTAAGAACTGGCTTGATACCCATAAATTCTCCAGCTTTGTTTTTTGGCCGGTCTTCACGGAAATCGGGACAGTGATCTGTTTTAAGAAAAAGAGCTCTTGGCCGCAATAAATACTGCCAGATTCCACCTAGCACCCAATAACCAGTGGCTTCTCCAGAGAGGGAGGAGAGCTGAAAAAGAGACTGACATTAAACACTAAATTCCTCACTCAAATCCTTCTTTTAATACAATTGTAGTGTCCAAAGGCCCAGGAACCAAAATTTGAAAGACAAAAGCCAAATAGAGATAAAGAATTGAAGCTTTCAGGGCATTATATTTCCTGGTCAGAAAACTGCCTAAAAGTATCAATAATTATTGAAGCTGAGTACAGGATACGTGGGGTTAATTACACAATTCTCTCAACTTTAGTGTATGTTTGAATATTTCTCTAATAATTTTTTAAATTGTCAGTTAAGATGGAGGTGGGGGCAGGAGTAGATAGGCAGCTCCAGCTTTCTGGTTTTAAGACTAAAAGTGGGATTGGTAACTTCAGTGTGCCACTAAGAACCAGTCTCCTCTGACCATCACAAACCCATTCCTTATTTCTTCCAAGGAAGTAGGGGCAGGCTGCCACATAAGGCAATGTAAGTATATAGTAAATGCCCCTGACTAATTTGTCTTTCCGAACTAGGGAACCAAAAAAATCATTGACGCCAAGTCTTGAATAAAATTAAAGCGAGAAACCTGTCAGCCCGTTGAAATGTTGTTCGGTAGAGTCATAAGCATAGCCATCACTGGGGAATCCTCATTAGGATGTGAAATAACTAATAAAAATTGAATTGATTCCTCACCAAGTTTCAGAACCAAAACTGATTTTCTACTTCAGTGTGAGAGATTATTAGGATTTGCATTTTCTCAATTTAATGCTGCTAACCAAGCTAACTGCTTTGGGGTAAAAGGTTATACTTTTCGCTTTTCCATTAGCAGCAGATGAAATGCACCTGGAGAGATGTACTCAACTTTTGCAAGGCCCGTGAATTTTACACCTGCGATCAAGCTTCTTATTATCCCGGGTTTAGGAGGATAGCGAGGCAGGAGGTAGATGGGCTCCAGGCTAGACATTTACAACTAGCCTCCTGCTCACACTTCCTGGGGTTAGAAGAAGATGGGCTCCAGGCCGGACATTCATCACCAGCCCCCTGTTTACATCACATACAAGAGACAAATGGGCTCCAGAACTACATATTTATGACCGGACTCCAGTCTATATTTCGAGATCTGCACCTTGATGTAAAAACCAGCAACAGAAATAGGATAAATAACTGGACATTGGACATTTTTATGGCAGGAACCGAGTGGGACTAAACCCTGTTAAAAGATCAAGAGTTCATACATTTCCCATCCTTGGGGCAAGGGAAATATTGCACATGCTTAGAAAAGGCTCCTTGGGGGTCAAAAGGGAGGGGGCACCACCCCATAATATGTGATGCTAAGGCCATCCCATAGCCTCTGGGCTGTTGTGCACGCATGTTGGGGAGGGTCCTAAGGCAGGGCAGGTGTGGAAAAAGAAACCAGATAATTGGCCAAAGGTAAACAAAGACCCAGAAGAACTGCCCTATATAGATGACTTAACCACCTCTTTACTGAACTCCTCCTCATTAAGGAGGGCACCTACACCCTTTCTCTCTGCGTGTACATCTCTGCCTTGCTTCTATCTTAACTAAACAAACTGTGCTCTCCCACTTGTTGTTGTGCTGTGTCTCTAATAATAAACTTTGTACCTCTTTTTACAGTTTTGCCTCTGTGAGAAATGCATTTTTCACTGGGAGCAAGAGCCAGGGGGTGTGGCAGCTAGGATTCCTGGTTTTCATCCAGGCTACCCACGTTCAATTCCTGGGCAAGGAATTAAGATCTCGCTTCACGCCATCACTCACTTCTGCCTCTCCGAGATCAATAGGATGTGTGGGTGTGGATTAGGAAGTGGGGAGAAAGGAAAACACATACTGAGAATCAGCATGGAAAATCCTGACAAAAACTCTCCCCCATTCACACACTTCTCAGACTTTTGGCTTCCCTTTTCTCCTGTTTCTGTTTAAACTGCCACTGATGTTTATTTTAAAAAGATTTAATTAGTCTCACGAATAAGTAGATAGAGCTCTCCTAGTAGAATTTGTCCCACCATCTGGCTCCCTATCTTTAGGCATAACCGGGATTTGTGGGAACGTGGTATTTACTGACATAAACTGGAGTTTGTGGGAAAGCAATATTTGCTCATATAAACTGGGATCTGTGGGAAAGCAACATTTAGGAGATACTTGGGATATTTGGATATCCCAAAGATGAGAAAGTCTCAAGACTTTTTTGTTTTGTATAAGATTGCTAGGTGAATAAAATCGTAAATTAACAAAACTTCTCTTTAGCAGAACCTTTCCTTTCTAATATTTCATTTGGCCAGTTTATGGCATTTTCCATAGTGTCTCCTAATTCAAATATTTTCAAGCTTTTAATTAGGTGGAAGTGCAAGTTTAAGTGGACTCTGTGCAAAAACATTGTTCTGATTTCTGCTTGGGTTCTATTGCAAAGACTGTTATTATAAAGCTCTCCCACCAAACTTGGCCGTAATCTGGAAATTCAAGAGATTTCTAGCCATATGCATAAGTTCATATTAGAGATATTGAAGCCAAACAGGAGAATAATCTGAATACCCACCAAAGAGTTTGTCAGCAAAAGGATACTGTACTTTAAATAAGATTTTCTTAGTGCTTAAGATTATTCCCTGGGAGTATGTTATGTATTTATGGGAACTAAATTGAAAGACTGGACATGACAATCACGTTAAGCAAATTTTCATCCTGTAAAATAGCTTCACGTAGTGTTAAAATCAAGCCTAACAGGGTGGGAGTTGTTTGAGGGTAGAGATCTGTATCACTCAATTTTGTTTCTTAAATATCCAGCTAAGCTTTGGGCATGTAAATTAAGTGGCTATGTATCTCAATACATAGCAGCCTGGCCTATGTCATTCATTGTTTCTTTTTTTACTTGAACACCTTACCAATGGCACACTGCTATAGAATTTCTTAAGTTTGTACTACCAAGTTTTTCTCCATAATATAATATCATTTAAAATGTCATAGACCCTTTTTCAGCTGCATCACATACCTTTTTTATGATGGATTAAAAACTAAAATTCACATTTGTTTTTTTCTAGATGTTATTAAGCCACAGATCAAAAAGTCCTAGACTTTTTTTTTTAATTTATTTATTTTTGGCTGCGTTGGGTCTTTGTTGCTGCACGCAGACTTTCTCTAGTTGCAGGGAGCGGGGGCTACTCTTCATTGCGGTACGTGGGCTTCTCATTGCGGTGGCTTCTCTTGTTGTGGAGCATGGGCTCTAGGGCGCGCAGGCTTCAGTAGTTGTGGCACACGGGCTCAGTAGTTGTGGCTCACGGGCTCTAGAGTGCAGGCTCAGTAGTTGTGGCGCATGGGCTTAGTTGCTTCACGGCATGTGGGATCCTCCCGGACCAGGGCTCAAACCCGTGTCCCCCACATTGGCAGGCAGATTCTTAACCGCTGCGCCACCAGGGAAGTCCCAGTCCTAGACTTTTATACTTAATTTTTTAACTCAAATTTGCTGAATGTCATTGTGTTAAGAGCTAGCCAATCTGATTCAATCACATATTTTACCTATATCAAACTTCATATTCATACATAATTGGTAAGCAGTCACACCAGATCTTCCTCTGAGCTTCAGAAAAAGATTTTCATCAAGTGTGGCTGAAAAGGAAGGCTTGCAACCACTACCAACCACCCTACCTGACACCAGTTTATTAGGAGCACCTAACCTAAAATAAAGATCTGAGAAAGACACTATCAACATTCTCCAAAAAGGACTCTACACAACTCCCACATTATATTAAGTTTCAAAACAAAGTATTTCCAGATCATTATTGTGATATATATTTAAAAGAAAGTTGATAAAAATTTGACAGCTGTCACAAAAAAAAATGGCCATCTTAATTTTAAACAGTAAAAACACTAGAATTTTTCCCATGAAAAATCAGGAGCATAACACCACACTTCATGTCATAGTTATTATTCAATACTGAGTTGGATATTCTGGACAACACAAGATAAGGAAGTGTGTGTGTGTGTGTGTGTGTGTGTGTGTGTGTGTGTTAAAAAGGAGTATAAAACATACTGTTAGATGATAAATTTATAGGTAATATAATTTTCTACTCATAAAATCCCAGAGAATTAAAGAAAAAATAATTAGAACTAAAAAAGAGCTCAATGAGATGATTAGCTTAAAAATAAAAAACATACCTTTCCTACATACCTTCAATAACTAGACAAAAAGTGGGATTTCTATCAATTATGGATAAATGAAAATAAACACTTCAATTTAATAAAGTTATATCTTTTTAGGCTCCGGACGCACAGGCTCAGCGTCCATGGCTCACGGGCCTAGCCGCTTCGCGGCATGTGGGATCTTCCCAGACCGGGGCACAAACCCGTATCCCCTGCATTGGCAGGCAGACTCTCAACCACTGCACCACCAGGGAAGCCCTAAAGCTGTATCTTTGATGAAACTCTTTAAAACATTTGAACTTCAACCATAGTATATATGAAGAGAAGTTACCAAGTGCCATGAAGATTGAACTAAGATAAGAGAAAATGCTGAGATAGGATTCCTGCCACTGGAGACCTTGGGAAAAGCTGGTAGATTGGAGTTTTCCAGAGTAGTGCTTCACACTGAGATATAAAACCAAAGGTCCCTTGTTTGGAACAAAAACATCTAGGTACATAGGCTAAATCAGGCAGCGTTTTCCTGTAAACCCATTTGTCAGCGCAAAATAGGAGAGAAAGCAGGACTGAATGTGATAGTGAGCAGAGGCACCATTGTTTCAAGAGTGAACCTAAGGATATGGTAAAGTTAAGAGAAAACTCTAGATGACAAATTGCTCTGCAGCTGCCAGTTTTCATTAGTTGGAGGTATGTAAAAACTAAGGTACACGCAAACTCCTCTAACGAACGGTAAACAAGGAAATGATCACGTTAGTCCAGAGCACTGCTGGCCCATCCATTTACACTTTCCACCTGCAGATAGCTGGTCCTAAAGGAACTCCTCTCAAAGGTAAATAGTAATCAAAAAAGAGCCAACATAGGATCTATATAAATATTACAAGAAGGAATAAGAAAATAAATATGAAAAATAACAGATGAGAACACACAGGTCTCTGGAACTTCCCTGGTGGTCCAGTGGTTAAGACTCCATGCTTCCACTGCAGGGGGCACAGGGTCGATCCCTGGTCAGGGAACTAAGATCCCACATAAGGCATGGCCCGGCCAAAACAAAAAGCAAAAAACAGAAAAACCCCACAGGTCTCTAGAGGTCTCTAGTCAGAAGATTTATGAAACAATTTTAAAGGGGCTCAGAGAATTAAGAACTCAAAACAAAGATACAGAATTTCAAAATGAAAAGGCCACAAAAGACCATGAAAACTGAGCTGATGCAATTCATGAAATAAATGGAAGAGAAATATAAAATCAGAAATAACAGAATATAATAATAGAAATTAAAGCCACATTGGAAACAGTAAAAAAGTGTACAGGCTCTGCTTGGTACATAGTCAAGAACAAGAAGAAACATTTGAGAAGGCTGAGAAAAATAAACAGAAAGAACAAACTTCCCGTTTCAGCTCCAACATGTAAAGAGCTTAGAATTTATCACTCCTTTCCTTATAATAACAACAAGAAAAGCTGGATACATGGCTTTTCCTGAACCCATCAGAGAACTGAGTTTACAGGGAAAATCTCCGCCCTGAAATCTGGAGAAACAAGCAAATCCAGAGAGTCACAGCCAAGATCTTCTTCCACGGAGCAGAAGCCACTAGAGCCAGAGGCTGGTAGGGAACACTTAAATGGAAATTTTGACAAATTGCTGAAGGCTGAGTTGTGGACTATCTTGAGAGTGAGAAACTCCTGGAGGGCACAGTTGGGGCCCCCTACACCCAATTTTACGGGCTTTACTTTCAGGAACCCCACTAGGTTCTCAAAGCGAACATCCAAGAAACATTCCCTTGTAGCTCTGGCAGGGAGAGAGGAAGAGTACTCCTTCTGAGATATGCCCAGAGGCTTCTCCTTTTAAAAAAGCAATTGTATGTAACAATATGTATAAATGTATTGCTGGGCCTATAATATTTAGAAATGAAACAACTTTGCCAATTACAGTACAAAGGAGGTGGATAGAAGAACAGCTGTATTAGATAAGGAAAGGACAACAGATGGTAATTCTGATCCACATCAACAAATGAACAGAACCAGAAATGGCAAATAAGAAACACTATAGGGCTTCCCTGGTGGTGCAGTGGTTGAGAGTCCGCCTGCCGATGCAGGGGACACGGGTTCGTGCCCCGGTCTGGGAAGATCCCACATGCCGCGGAGCGGCTGGGCCCGTGAGCCATGGCCACTGAGCCTGTGTGTCCGGAGCCTGTGCTCCGCAGCGGGAGAGGCTACAACAGTGAGAGGCCTGCATACACAAAAAAAAAGAAAAAGAAAAGAAACGCTATAAATATATAATTGCTTTCCTTTTTTCTCTCAGCATCTTTAAAAGATATAAAATTATATAATGTACTTTCGGGTTTGTAACATATAGAGATATATATTCGTTTCCTGCAGCTGCTGCAAAAAAATTACCACACATTGGGTGGCTTAAGACAGTTTTTCTCACAGTTCTGGAGGGGAGAAATCCAAACTCAAGGTGTTTGAGGGGCTGTACTGGAGGCTTCTGGAGGCTCTAGTGGAGATTCCATTCCTTGCCTCATACAGCTTTTGGTGGCTATTTGCATTGCTCCAATCTCTGCTTCTATCTTCACATGGCCTTCCCTCTGTGTCTGTGTCTTCCCTTATTCTATCTCTTATTAAAAAAAAAAACTTCTCATTGGAATTAGTGCCCACCTGGAAAATCCAGGATGAACTCATCTGAAGATCCTTAACTTAATTACATCTTCAAAGTCCTTTTTTTCCTAATAGGTCACTTTCATAGGTTCCAGGGGTTAGGAAGTGGACATATCGTTTTGGAGGCCACAGTTCAACCCACTATAAGATGTAATAGCTATAATAATAATAAAGCAAAAAGGGTGGAAGAAAAAGAGCTATATAGGAGTAATATCTTTCTGTCTTAATAGAATTAAGTTAATATAAATCTGGAGATACTGTTAAGTTATAACGTATATAGTAAATTCTAGAGAAACCACGGAGAAAATAACTCAAAAATACAGTTTAAAAAAAATACAGTTTAAAATTCATTGAAGGGGGCATCCCTGGTGGTGCAGTGGTTAAGAATTCGCCTGCCAATGCAGGGGACACAGGTTCGAGCCCTGGTCCGGGAAGATCCCACATGCCGCGGAGCAACTAAGCCCGTGCACCACAACTACTGAGCCTGTGCTCTAGAGCCCGCGAGCCCCAACTACTGAAGCCCACGTGCCTAGAGCCCATGCTCCACAGCATGAGAAGCCACTGCAATGAGAAGCCCGCGCACCGCAACAAAGAGCAGCCCCAGCTCGCTGCAACTAGAGAAAGCCTGTGTGCAGAAACGAAGACCCAATGCTGCCAAAATAAATAAACAAATAAATAATTTTTTAAAGATGAAAATATTAAGGAATAAATTTAACAAAAGAAATATAAAATGCATACTCTGAAGACTATAAAACATTGTTGAAAGGAATTAAAGAAAATGTAAACAAATGGGGGGAAAATCCCATGCTCATGAAGATAGTATAATTTCATACTGTTAAAATGGCAATACTCCCCCAAGTGATCTACAGAGTCAACAAATTCCCTGTCAAAAGTAAGCTGGCTTTTTGCAGAAATTGACAAACTGATCCTAAAATTCATAAGAAAATGCAAGAACACCCAGAACAGCCAAAACAATATTGATAAAAAAGAACAAAGTAAAAAAAAAAAAAAAAAAGAACAAAGTTGGAGCACTAATGATTCTTGATTTAAAAACTAGGTACAAAGTTACAATAATCAAGAGAATGTGGTAGTGGGATAAGGATAGACATATACATCAATGGAATATAATTGAGAATCCAGAAATAAATTCCCACATTTATTCATCAGTTGATTTTCAACAATGGTTCCCAAACACTTCAATGGGAAAAGAATAATTCTTTTTCAATAAGTGATATCAAGACAACTGAATATCTACTTGCAAAGGAATGAAGTTGGACCACTACATCACATTATATACAAAAATTAACTCAAAATGGATCAAATGACACCAGCAAGATGTCAGAATAGAAAGTTCCAGCCCTAATTGTCCCACAAAAATATCAATTCATAATGATATATGTAATAAAATACCCTTGCAAAAATTCCATAATCAAGAAGTTGGGAGTACCTAAGTGAGCATAAAGCTGAAACAGCTGTATTGAAACAAATAAGAATAATTTTACTTTACTCACATCAGCCCCTCCCCCAAGCTGGCACAGCTCAGCACCAGGAAAAAACACCCTGGTTCATTACTCCACCTTCAAGTGGAAAGAGAAGAGTAGAGCATGTGTCCAATGTTTCAGCTTCTGGGAGGGCTGCCTGGGGGACTAGTTTTTATATTGCCTCGCTCAGAGAACTGATGGAACTGGCGTAGTTTGGATGCCTGAGAGCCGTGAAGAACAAAAAATAGCAAGGGGGCAGCTAGCTCCCTTGGGAAGGAGAAAGAAGAGTGTGAATCCAGCCTTTCAGGTTTTTGGAGGGCTGCTCAAGGAACTGGTATCTTTCTCACCTGACTTGGAACTGTCAGGGAACCAAGATACTTTAGATGCCTAGTGGCCACTGAGAACAAGGGAGAACAGCTTGCTGCTATAGAACCAGAAAATTGAAATGTGACAGAAAGACAGTAGAAGGAGCAAGAGAGATCATTTTAAAGTATCTGATCAAGAGATGCAAAAAGAAAAAATAGTGAAAAGGAATGAAGAAAGACTATGGGACTTAAGGGACACCATTAAAAGAAATAATCACTGGAGTTTCAGAAGAAGAGAGAGAGAGAAAAGGGTACAAAGCTTATATAAATAGTGATGAGAACTTCCCAAACCTGGGGAGGGATTTGGACATCCAAGTTCATGAAGTCAATAGGTCACCCCAAATTTTCAATGCAAAACCATCTTCTTCAAGACAAATTATAATAAAACTGTATAAAATCAAAGATGAAAAGAGAATTTTTAAAGCAACAAGAGAAAAAAGTTTATATTAAACAAGACAACCCCTATAAGGCTATCAGCAGATTTCTCAGCAGGAGAAATATGCCAGGAGAGCGTGGGATGATATATTCAAAGAGCTGAAAGAAAATAAATGCCAACCGTGAACACTTTTCTCTACAAAGTTGACCTTCAGAAATGAAGGTGAGGGGCTTCCCTGGTGGCGCAGTGGTTGAGAGTCCGCCTGCCGATGCAGGGGACACGGGTTCGTGCCCCGGTCCGGGAAGATCCCACATGGTGCGGAGCGGCTAGGCCTGTGAGCCATGGCCGCTGAGCCTGCGCGTCCGGAGCCTATGCTCCACAGCGGGAGAGGCCACAACAGTGAGAGGCCCGTGTATCGCAAAATAAAATAAAATATTGAAGGTGAGGACTTCCCTGGTGATGCAGTGGTTAAGAATCCACCTGCCAATGCAGGGGACACAGGTTCGAGCCTTGGTCCGGGAAGATCCCACATGTCGCAGAGCAACTAAGCCTGTGCACCACAACTACTGAGCCTGCATTCTAGAGCTTGCGTATCACAACTACTGAAGCCTGCATGCCTAGAGACTGTGCTCCACAACAAGAGAAGCCACTGCGGTGAGAAGTCTGTGCACCGCAAGGAAGAGTAGCCCTGCTCGCCGCAACTAGAGAAAGCCCACGCACAGCAATGAAAACCCAGAACAGCCAAAGCTAAATAAATTAATTAATTTGAAAAAGAAAAAGAAATGGAGGTGAGATAAAGACTTTCCCAAACAAACAAAAGCTGAGGGAGTTCATCACCATTAGATGTGCCTTACAAGAAATGCTGAAAGGAGTTCTTCAAGCTGAAATGAAAGGCTACTATCTGGTAGCATGAAAACATATGAAAATACACAATACACTTATAACGGTAAGTATATAGTCAGATTCAGAATAATCTAATACTGTAATATGATGGCATAATAACCACTTAACTCTAGTGTAAGGGTTAAAAAACAAAAGTGTAAAAAATAGATATAGCTAAAAACAAATAGATATAGCTATAATCATTTGCTAACGGATACACAATATAAAAAGATGTCAAGGACTTCCCTGGTGAGGCAGTGGTTAAGAATCCGCCTGCCAGTGCAGGGGACACGGGTTCAAGCCCTGGTCCGGGAAGATCCCACATGCCGCGGAGCAAATAAGCCCATGTGCCACAACTACTGAGCCTGCGCTCTAGAGCCTGCGAGCCACTACTACTGAGCCCGCATGCCACAACTACTGAAGCCCACACACCTAGAGCCTGTGCTCCACAACAAGAGAAGCCACCGCAATGAGAAGTCCATGCACCACAACCAAGAGTAGCCCCTGCTCGCTGCAACAAGAGAAAGCCTGCGCGCAGCAACAAAGACCCAACACAGACAAAAATAAATAAATAAATAAATTTATTTTTAAAAAAGATGTCAATTATGGCAACAAAAACAAAAAATAAAGTAAGGGAAGAAGGCTTCCCTGGTGGCACAGTGGTTAAGAATCCTCCTGCCGATTCAGGGGACATGGGTTTGAGCCCTGGTCCGGGAAGATCCCACATGCCGCAGAGCAACTAAGCCCATGCACCACAAATACTGAGCCTGCACTATAGAGCCCATGAGCCACAACTACTGAGCCTGCATGCCACACTACTGAAGCCTGCGTGCCTAGAGCCTGTGCTTCGCAACAAGAGAAGCCACCACAGTGAGAAGCCCACGCACTGCAACGAAGAGTAGCCCCTGCTCACCTCAACTAGAGAAAAGCCCGCGTGCGGCAACAAAGACCCAATGCAGTAAAAAAAAATGGATAAATAAAATAAATTTTAAAAAATAAATAAAAATAAAGGGGAGAGTAGAAGAGTAGAGTTTTTGTATGTGATAAAAGTTATCAGCTTGAAATAGGCTGTTATAGCTATAAGACATTTCAAGTAAGCCACAGGGTAACCACAAAAAAAACAAACAAAAAACTATAGTACATATGTACACACAAGATAAAGAAAAGGGAATCATAGTATACCCCAATGGAAAATCATCAGTTCACAAAAGAAGATAGCAAGAGAGGAGGAAGAGAACAAAGGAACTACAAAACAACCAGAAAACAATGAACAAGATGGCAATAGTAAGTTCTTGCCTATCAATTATTACTTTAAATGTAAGTGGAATAAATTGTCCAATCAAAAGGCACAGAATGGCTGAATAGGTTTAAAAAAAAAAGAAAAAGAATAAACCAGCTACATGTTGCCTCCAAGACATTCCCTCTCAAAATGAAGATATGGAAAAAAGACACTCCATGCAAATGGAAACCAAAAGAGAGAGCAGAGGTATCTATACTTGTATCAGACAAAATCGACTGTAAGTCGATTAAGTAGAAAACTGTAACAAGAGACAAAGAAAGCCATTAATAGTGATAAAGTGGTCAATTCATCAAAAGGATATAATAATTGTAAATAAATATGCACCTAACATCAGAGTACATAAATATATAAAACAAATACTAACAGATCTGAAGGAACTAAGAGACAACATTACAATATCCACTTTCATCAATGAATAGATCATCCAGAAAGAAAACCAATGAGGAAACATTGAACTTGAACTATAATTTACACCCAATGTACCTAACGGATATACACAGAACATTTCATCCAAGGGCAGCAGAATATACATTCTTCTCAAGCACACATGGACATTCTCCAGGATAGATCAGATATTAGGTTCAAAACAAGTGTAAGCAAATTTTAAAAGACTGAAATCATATGAAGTATCTTTTCCAACCACAATGGTCTAATATGCGGAAATTAACACACTCTTGGAAACCAATGGGTCAAAGATGAAATCAATGGGAAATTCAAAAATACCTTGAAACAAGTGAAAATGAAAACACAACATATCAAAACTTATGAGGTGAAGCAAAAGCAGTGCTAAGAAGGAGGTTTATAGCAATAAATGCCTACATTAAGAAAAAATGACCTAACTTATGTGGAATCTAACAAACAAACTCATAGATACAGAAAACAAATTGGTAGTTGCCAGATGCAATGGGTGGAGGGTGGGTGAAATGGGTGAAGGTGGTCAAGAGACAAACTGACAGTTATAAAATAAATAAGCCCTGGTGATGTAATGAACAGCATGACTACAGGTGACTATAGTTAATAATGCTGTATTATATATTTGAAAGTTGCTAAAGAATAGATCTTAAAAGTTCTCATTAAAAGAAAAAAATTTTTGTAACTATGTATAGTGATGAACGTTAAGTAGATTTATTGTGGTGATCATTTCACAATATATACAAATATTGAATCATTAGGTTGTACATCTGAAACTAATATAGTATTATATGTAAATTATATTTGTTTAAATTAAATTTAAAAACAAATGTTTGTTAAATGAATTTAATTAATGAATGTTCAATCTAAAAGGAAGACCTTCCTAACTAAACCTAGAGACCTTAAAATCCATAACGAAAGAGAAATTTTTAAAACACTTTTAGATGGCAAGATATACCCTAAACAAATCAATATATAGGAGGAAAAATATTTGTGGTATAGATGGAAGATAAAAGCTAATTATTTGGGACTTCCACAGCCAAAAATAAAAAGATAAATAAATTAATTAATTTTCTAAAAATGATACATCCAGAGTGTGGAGTACTACACAGCTATTAAAAGTGTCAGACTTGTAGGGATTTCCACGAGGTATTGGTGACTGAGAAATGTAAAACGGATTATCTCTTCTAATAAATTATCCAAAAGAAACAATAACAAAAAAAACCCCACCAGGTATATGCATGTGAATGAATAATTAACTGAACATAAAAATGTTAAAGGAAATCATATTGGTTATCAGACAGGGGAACAGTGATGTGTCTAGAGGAAAATGAGGAGGGAGCAAACAAAAAAAGATTTTCTAAAAAGAAAGAAATATGCACCTTTAAAAAGATGTTATGTTAAAAGTTATGGCACTGTTCAAAACAAAACCTGTATGTGGGTAGAGGAATAAATTTTAAAAATAAAGAGATTTTAAAGTGTTTAATTATGGTTAGCCTCATTAAAGCAAAAGTTTTCTAAATGCTCAAGTACTCACAATGTGGAATTTCTTGAAAATGCTTATGTAGGTAATAAATATTTTATAACTATTAAGAAAAAGACCAAATTATTAACATTATGAACAATATTATGGCTTTTGCCTTAAGATTTCAATCTGAAGAATAATGAAACTAATGATGTCAGTAACACTCATGAAATACCATAATGATGAGCAAAATTAAAGAACGATCTTAAAATTGAGATTGAAGAATCTTAAATAGAAAACTGTGAGGAGGGCTAAAACAGTAAGAAAATTTCAAATACGACCTCACCTCTTTCAACTGTTCTGAATCTGGTTCTATTTCACCTGTTACCTCTGCAGAACTCAGACAAGGAGGAAGGCTGGGGCTGAAGGCCATGAGGTCGGCCTTGGGCGGCCCCTCCCCAGAGCACACCCTCTGCCGCCTCTGCTGCGAGTAAGACCAGCTCCCCACCGCGCTGGAGTACACCAGCGTGGGCTTCCCGGGCCCGCACGCGCCCTCGCTGGGCGGCGCCGAGCACCGCAGCGCCGTGTACAGCAGCAGCGTGAGCACCAACAAGCTGGACACCGCGCAGATGGCGATGATCAGGTACACGTTCACATCCACTAACGCCGTCTCCGCTCCAGCGGCGCCGGTCGATGCCCGCGAAGAGGCCTTGGGCGCCTGGCCGCTGTCCTCCAGCGACAGCAGCACGGTGGCCGTGGCCGTCAGCGCCGGCTCGCCGTGGTCTTTCACCAGCACCAGCAAGCGCTGTCGCGGCGCGTCCGCCTCGTCCAGGGCGCGCGTCGTGCTGATCTCGCCCGTGTACAGTCCCACGCGGAACGGGCTGCGCGCGCCACCCACCGCCGGCTGCAGCTCGTACGACAGCCACGCGTTGTAGCCCGAGTCCGCGTCCACCGCGCGCACCTTCGCCACCACGTGGCCCGCGCCCACCGACCGCGCCACCAGCTGGCTCAGTGCGCCCGCCCCGCCGCCCGTCCCGGGCAGCAGCAGCGCGGGCGCGTTGTCGTTCTCGTCCAGCACGAACACCTGCAGCGTCACGTTGCTGCCCAGAGGCGGCACGCCCGCGTCGCGCGCGCTCACCTGGAACTGCAGCAGCTCCAGCTCCTCGTGGTCCAGCGGCTGCAGCGCGTACACCTTGCCGCTCTCCGCGTGCACCGACACGTAGCTCGACAGCGCTCGCTCGCCCACCCGCCGCTCCACCAGCGAGTAGGACACCAGCGCGTTCTCCTGCGCGTCCGCGTCCCGCGCGGACACCGTGAAGATGTGGCAGCCGGGCGAGTTGTTCTCCTTCACCAGCACCGTGTACTCGGGCTGCGCGAACGCGGGCGCGTTGTCGTTCACGTCGGCCACCTCCACGGACACGCTGGCTGTGGCCGACAGGGAAGGCGAGCCCGCGTCCCGCACTGTCACTACCACCTCATAGTTCGCCACGCTCTCGCGGTCCAAGGCGCTGTCAAGCAGTAGTGAATAGTAATTCTTGAAGGTGGACACCAGCTTGAAAGGGCTGTGGGGCATCAGGGAGCAAGTCACCTGCCCGTTGGCGCCGGAGTCGCGGTCGGACACGCTGATCAAGGCGATGACAGTGCCCACCTGAGCGTCCTCTCGCACCGGAAGAGCCAAAGAAGTGACGGTAACTTCTGGGGCGTTATCATTTATATCTACTATTTCCACCAAAATGGTACAATGACCCGCCATTGGAATATTCCCCTTGTCAATTGCTTCCACGGATATTTCATACAATTTCTTTTCTTCGAAATCCAATTTACCTTTTGTCCGAATTTCTCCGCTGCTGGGATTTATGGAAAACGCATATAATATTGTAGGCGATACAGGTCTTCTAAATGAGTAGATTATGTCTGCATTCGTACCATCATCAGGGTCTGTGGCATTTAGTTTGATCACTAATGTTCCATTAACTGCATTCTCTAACATTCTCACTTTATAAATTAAGTGGTCAAATTCTGGGGCGTTATCATTCACATCCAGGATTGTAATCAGCAGCTGAACTGTGCCGGTCAGCTCGGGTTTGCCTCCATCACTAGCTGTCAATAATAAACTATGTTCCTGAATTTCCTCTCTGTCCAATGATTTCTTTAACACAAGTGATAACGAAGACGTTTGTTCACGGTTGTTTTGTGTGTCCAAAGTGAAATAATCGTTGGGATAGACTCGGTAGGTCAAGGCGGAGTTTACTCCAATATCTGCATCAGATGCGCCATCTAGTGGGAACCGAGTTTCCGGAGGTCTAGATTCAGCAATGATTATTCTTTTTTCACTTTCAGGGAACACAGGCGGGTTGTCGTTAATATCTGTAACTTCCACCTCCACATGAAACACCTGCAGCGGCCTATCCACAATCACCTCCAGGTGGATGCTGCACTCCGCGCTCCGCCCGCACAGCTCCTCCCGGTCGATCCGAGAATTCACAAACAAAATGCCATTCTGCAGATTTACCTCCAGAAGCTCCCCGCGGCCTTTGGACGCCACCCGGAACAGGCGCGGCACCAGCTCCTCCAGCTCCAGCCTCAGGTCCTGGGCTATGCGGCCCACGAAGGTGCCGTGTTTGGCCTCCTCCGGAACCGAGTAGTGGACCTGGCCGCTCCCCGCCTCCCAGGCTGCGAGGAGCAGAAGCGAGAGAAGCAAAAGCCGAGCTCCTGGGACTCCTCTCCAGGAAGACAGCATGGTACACTCAAAAGCCTTCAGAGATATCTGAAGTATATAGACTACCTTACCTCAAATGCCTCTCAAGGTCTAATTTTACGGGCTTCTATTGCGGGAGAATTCACTAGAGGTTTTCCACTATCGGCCAAATTTTCTGCGGGGAGGAAAGAGGGGAGGCGCTTTCTTCGAGGAATTGTTCTCAGTGAAGAGCGACACCATGCGCATGAATGTGTAAGTGTAAAAATTACTCGGTCCATATTTTCGGTTGATGTAGGGTTGTTTTTTTTTTCTTGCATTTCGTGACATTTTTCATTGCAAATACGTAATGGAAGACTAAATGTTTTTCTTTCCAGTAATACAGTAAATCACTGTATTCTGCTCAGCACTGGATGCTAGTTGAAATTGGTTGATGAGTTCCATCTTTCAACAAGTACATTTTTGCATGTGTAAAACGTGGTGCAGAATTTGTAAAAAGAGGTAATATTCTACATTTGCTTTTAGAACTCAGACTCTAGTTCTGCACAGCTTTGTAGATTTGGGTGGGAATGTCCTTTTCCTGTAATATTTTTGAGACCTATTCACACAACTCCCTTGACTCAAAATGGAAACATAACGAATCACATAAGAATAAAACAGATGAATGTGAAAATTCGGTAACTGATATACAAGATTTTAAATAAACACAATATTTATAAATTCCCCCAAATATGACTGTGAAATTTGGATAAAATATTTGTATTCGAAGGAAATGTCCATTAATGTGCGTATGAGTTTGTATGTGCATGTGTGTGTACATAAACACACAATGTAGACCATTTAGATATAACAATTCTTTAAAGTTCTGGATTCTCTTTGTATAAAACATGCCAAGAACGAGTATATTATGTATTTGCTAGAAATGAACTTACTACCAATAGGTTAAATTTCCCTCTTCTCTCTCTGTATCATACACCATCACTGGAGAAAGTCCTACTATCATTTAAACTGACTGATTTTCCAAGTAACAACAGGTATATACAGATGTTAACACATCTCTAGCAAGGAAGAAAGGAAGGGGCTCTTACTTTTATCTAATACTGTACCTATCTTTACCAAGTTACCAAGATCCAGGCCAAATAGGGCTAGGAAAGAAAGAACATAGCCCCAATAATTCTCTTGCCTGTTTTGTGCACAACTCTGCAGGAAATAAGAGTTGGGTTCATTTCTGAATCTTTGCTCCCCTCTGAAAATGTGAGTAGAGCATTTGGTATTCTCTCACCCTCATCCTCCCCATTGCTCCATTACTTTTATTAACATACCTTTACTCTTATAATGGGAATAGTTTTTTGGTTCTAATTGTTCTTGTCTATCAGGCCCTACCTGTCTCATTTATCTCTCCACCTAACCTAGACTACACAGTCAATCATTTAAAACATGCCCTTCCAGACACCCTAAAGGCACACACCTACTTACAGCACCCCTCTAACATTTTCTTTAGCTTCCAACACACAGCCTAACTATCCGTTTTCTCCATTCCTTCTACTGAGCTTCTCAGTGTGTTAGTCACTTAACCAGGATTACTATATTCTCTACAAGTTTACTCTCACCTTTACCTCAGTTGAGCCCTCAAGTGAATTCATAATTCCTGCCTACAGAGATTCTTCCATATTTTCTTCTCTCTTCTCAAATTCCCAGCCTCATTCCCACAACCTGTTTCTCAGATGATTTACCCAGAGATAAAAGTCATCAAATATGAACTCAATGGCTCTCTGCTTATGTCAACATTTTTCTTTATATTCTCTATTACTCATTCCCTACTAAGGAAAAATCGCCCCACTTTTATGGCCAACCCTATGCTCTTATTTTTTTCTCTATTCTATTCTCTTTCATATTTTTCATCTTCGTCTTCATTCTTTCCCTGCCTGTCCCATCTTCAGTATCTCCCTCTTTACTTGCTTCTTTCCCTCTCACTAAAAGACACTATGGAAAGGCTTTGTGTGGAAGAAAGTTACAAGATGTAAAATGCACTTTAGAAGGTTCACCTGATAATTGTGTCAGAGCAGTAGTACGCCATAATGAGTTGGTGATCCTTCAAAAGTGAGTTTGAGCCACTTTGCACAGTCTATGTGGCTTAAGTTTCAGACTTCTAAAAGTAAAATTCCAATGATAAATATTGTACCTGCACCATAAGAGTGATATGATAATTAAATAAGATAATACAATTAAAGATCCTAGAACAGGTCCTGGAAAATAATAGGGGACCAATAAGTACTCTTATGTTTTATTGAATCAAAGAAATGTTATTAATTGTAAGATGCACCATTACTTGTGTGCTACCAAGAAAAACAGGCAAGTAAATTATTGTAAACCATCAATTATAAGGTGTATACTGGGGCTTCCCTGTTGGCACAGTGGTTGAGAGTTCGCCTGCCGATGCAGGGGACGCGGGTTCGTGCCCCGGTCCAGGAGGATCCCACATGCCATGGAGCGGCTGGGCCCGTGAGCCATGGCCGCTGAGCCTGTGCGTCCGGAGCCTGTGCGTCCGGAGCCTGTGCTCCACAACAGGAGAGGCCACAACAGTGAGAGGCCAGCATACAGCAAAATAAATAAATAAATAAATAAGGTGTATCCTGCTTTAGATGGCTATTATATTTTTTTAATGTTATTATATTTATGTAAATAAGAACAATGCTGTAGCCAATCCCAATTGAAAGAAAGAAGGCACTCAATGGGAATAACATAAAATTATTCATCTTAGCAATAATAACATAATTTTTATTATTGTTATAATACTCAAAAGGAGATTTACTGGAATTAGATTTGTGGACAACAAGGCTATTTTACAAGCCTATGCACATAAAGAGCAGTAAAGGAATCCAGTTAATGATATCTGGGAACTCTCTGCACTAACCTTGCAAATTTTCTTTAATCATGAAATTAAGTACAAATTAAAAATAAATTTGAGTTATCAGAACCTAGACAGTTTTTACTCAAACGTACTTATATCTTTCAAGGCGAACCATTCATAGATAATATGAAAAATTATAGAACGAGAAAAACTTTTAATGTGGAGATCCATGGCTTCCATTTCATCTTTATCTCAGTATTTAATATTACTTGAAAAGTTGGGCTAATACACGAAAAGTTCAAAATGACTAATATACTTGAATGATATCAAGGACTTACTTCACTAGAAGGACTTAAACAATCTTCTCCTGACGGTTGAAGACAGGGACTGAAGGCCATAAGATCTGCCTTGGGCGGCCCCTCCCCAGAGCACACCCGCTGCCGCCTCTGCTGCGAGTAAGACCAGCTCCCCACCGCGCTGGAGTACACCAGCGTGGGCTTCCCGGGCCCGCACGCTCCCTCGCTGGGCGGCGCCGAGCACCGCAGCGCCGTGTACAGCAGCAGCGTGAGCACCAACAGGCTAGACACCGAGCAGATGGCGATGATCAGGTACACGTTCACATCCACCAGAGCGGCCTCCGCTCCAGCGGCGCCCGTCGACGCCCGCATAGAGGCCTTGGGCGCTTGGCCGCTGTCCTCCAGCGACAGCAGCATGGTGGCCGTGGCCGTCAGCGCCGGCTCGCCGTGGTCCTTCACCAGCACCAGCAGGCGCTGGCGCGGCGCGTCCGCCTCGTCCAGGGCGCGCGTCGTGCTGATCTCGCCCGTGTACAGTCCCACGCGGAACGGGCTGCGCGCGCCACCCACCGCCGGCTGCAGCTCGTACGACAGCCACGCGTTGTAGCCCGAGTCCGCGTCCACCGCGCGCACCTTCGCCACCACGTGGCCCGCGCCCACCGACCGCGCCACCAGCTGGCTCAGTGCGCCCGCCCCGCCGCCCGGCCCGGGCAGCAGCAGCGCGGGCGCATTGTCGTTCTCGTCCAGCACGAACACCTGCAGCGTCACGTTGCTGCCCAGAGGCGGCACGCCCGCGTCGCGCGCGCTCACCTGGAACTGCAGCAGCTCCAGCTCCTCGTGGTCCAGCGGCTGCAGCGCGTACACCTTGCCGCTCTCCGCGTGCACCGACACGTAGCTCGACAGCGCTCGCTCGCCCACCCGCCGCTCCACCAGCGAGTAGGACACCAGCGCGTTCTCCAGCGCGTCCGCGTCCCGAGCCGACACCGTGAAGATGTGGCAGCCGGGCGGGTTGTTCTCCTTCACGAACACCGTGTACTCGGGCTGCGCGAACGCGGGCGCGTTGTCGTTCACGTCGGCCACCTCCACGGACACGCTGGCTGTGGCCGACAGGGAAGGCGAGCCCGCGTCCCGCGCTGTCACCACCACCTCATAGTTCGCCATACTCTCGCGATCCAAGGCGCTGTCCAGCACCAGCGAATAGTAATTCTTGAAGGTGGACACCAGCTTGAAGGGGACCTGGGGTGTTAGTGAGCAGGTCACCTGCCCGTTGGCGCCGGAGTCGCGGTCAGACACACTGATCAAGGAGATGACGGTGCCCACCTGAGCGTCCTCTCGCACTGGGAGCGACAGCGAAGTGATCATTACCTCGGGGGTATTGTCATTCAGGTCCAGAACTTCCACCAGGACCGTGCAGTGACCTGCCATAGAAGGAATCCCTTTATCAATAGCGTTAACCTGAATTTCATACTCATTATTCTCTTCAAAATCCAGTTTACCATAAATCCTAATTTCACCTGTTTCTGCATTTATTGAAAACATACATTTCTCACTCACTGGCAGAATCATTCTGATTCCATAGGAAATTTCTCTATTTGGTCCTTCGTCTAGATCAGAAGCGTTTAGTTGAATCACTCTGGTGTTGTTTGGGATATTTTCAAACAGCACTACTTTATAGCCAGGCGTATCAAACTCAGGAGCGTTGTCATTAACGTCCAGGATGGTTATTTGAATCTGAACAGATCCTGTTAGTTCGGGTTTACCGCCATCCAGAGCGGTCAGCAATATATTAAGTTCTGGCATTTCTTCTCTATCCAATGACTTCCGAAGAATGAGTTCAGGCAATATACTTTTATCGGTTTTCGTTATTACTTTAAGAGTAAAATACTCATTTAGACTTAACCTATAGGTCACAAGAGAGTTTAGGCCGATATCCGCATCGGAAGCGCCCTCTAGAGGAAAACGAGAGTCCAGAGGAGCAGATTCAGAAATAAGTACCTTTTGTTCTCCTCTGAACACCGGCGGGTTATCATTAATGTCCTTCACCTCCACCTCCACATGGAACACCTGCAGCGGCCGGTCCACGATCACCTCCAGGTGGATGTTGCACTCCGCGCTCCGCCCGCATAGCTCCTCCCGGTCGATCCGAGAATTCACAAACAAAATGCCATTCTGCAGATTTACCTCCAGAAGGTCCCCGCGGCCTTTGGACGCCACCCGGAACAGGCGCGGCACCAGCTCCGTCAGCTCCAGCCCCAGGTCCTGGGCGATGCGGCCCACGAAGGTGCCGTGTTTGGCTTCCTCAGAGACCGAATAATGGACCTGGCCGCTGCCCGCCTCCCAGGCTGCGAGGAGCAGAAGCGAGAGCAGCAGGCGCCGAGCTTCGAAGACTCCTCGCCAGGAAAACTCCATTGCAGACAAAGAGATCTCTGAGGTGAGACTGTCAGTTTTAAGAGGTAGCTCGCCTGCCAACATTTATGACCAGTCTCCCCTTCTGTAAGTATATATTTAGTAAAATTTACCCAGCATTCCTGTCAGTATGGAGTCGATTATTCTGTGGATGGTTGAAATCTGGGCGTGGAGGAAAAGTTTTCACTTTTCACCTTTTGAGTGTACAGCGACATCATGTGACTGATTATGTAAGTACAAGAAAGATCCTGAGGTTCTTTTTGGTTTAGCCACTTTTTGGTTCACTTTAAATCTATTTCGACTTTTTGGATATTTTCATGGATCATTTGTAAATGCCTATTTATTTAATATACATGATATTTTTAACAAAGCACAATAATTCTATTATACTTCAGTTTTAAAAATAGTCTGCTTCAAAGTAGATCATAAAATAATCATTGAAATATGGCATGTCAGAAGCTACTCCTTAGCTATCATGGCCAATAAAATAAAGAATAATATACATCACCTCTGCCCTTATATTGCTTACAATTCACATTTGTAATGATTTTCATCCTTCAAAAGCACTTCATTCTAAGACTTTAGGAGAAAGCCAAGAATTCCCTCATCTAGTAAAGGAAAAGAAACAAATATTTCATTCATATAAATTATTTTATTCATAAATCTGGTGAATATTATAATTCATCATAAATATGGAAGATGTTTTCGGTTCCTTGATACTCAAATGTGATTACTTTTCATACAACTGCCCTCATTCACATAATATGTTGAAAAAATGAAGCTTCGGTATGGATTCTGGAATATTTTACTCTAGCAGGAGTAAAGGATTTTCCTGTAAAATGTTGAGTCAAAGCCTCCAAATTTCATAGTATTCTGAAGTGGCAGTAGAGCACTAATATGAAAAAGATCACGTGAAATGTTTTGGAGCCCAATCTCATTGACAAAAGTCAAAAAAATATGAACTTCATAATGACCATTTAGTTTCCATCTAAATCTTTCCTTTCAGGCCAGTTAGTAGTTACACAGAATATGCTTCTCTTCAGAAAATCACAATGGTGACTATGATTCAAGGGAGAATAAAAAGACTTCATAATTTTATTCATTAATTCAAGACCAGCTTTAAGGGAAAACAAAACACAGATAAGATCCCACAGCTAGTTGTGAACAAGTAAATATATTATTTATAAGCTCATTTAAATTCAAATCAAAATCTTTAAACCAATAAGTTATCACCATTCCTTTTACATATAATAAAGGAAACTGAGAAATTAAATCTTTATAGAATCAGAAAATAATAACCAAGAATGGTTCTACAAGTATAAAAAAACTTAAATCAACTACCACACTGGCTCTTAATTAATGAAAAACATATTTGAATTTTGATGCTATTGGACTATTTAAATTGTCTATCACCATCAAGCTTCTTCATTTTATATCTTCCATTTTCAAAAATAGTCAATGTACCATAATTGGTAAGCAACCTTACTGTAATGTGTAGGTAGTCCTCACACACTGTTAGACATAATTAAATTATTAAACAGATAGGAACATCTAAATTTAGCTTAATACTTAAACAATCAAATTACAAAATAGGATGAAATTACAAATTTACATCATAGAATGTAATCCTGAAATTAAAAATAAGTATAAAAGACACTAAATTTGTACCATAGAAATTAATCCACATAATTTGGAATTATCTAAAATGTGCATTGATTACTTATGTACTGTGTAAAAGTAATGATTTGCAAAATTTTAACCTTTACTTAAAACATTCCAATTTCACATATATACACTACCAAATGTAAGGCAGATAGCTAGTGGGAAGCAGCCGTATAGCACAGGGAGATCAGCTCCGTGCTTTGTGACGGCCTGGAGGGGTGGGATAGGGAGGGTGGGAGGGAGGGAGACGCAAGAGAGAAGAGATATGGGAACATAAGTATATGTATAACTGATTCACTTTGTTATAAAGCAGAAACTAACACACCATTGTAAAGCAATTATACTCCAATAAAGATGTAAAAAAAAATCCAATTTCATTTTATTAAATTTAAATGACGTTCAGTCATTCCAAGAACTTTATTGGGAAATGGGTTATAATGTATGTCCTACCTAACATCCACATTTATTTATATTTACAAAATTTCATAAGTGATATGATGGTTTAATCACTTTTGAGTCTGAAATATTTCATATTTTAACCTTGTTGCCTAATTTGGAATAAAGAATGTTTTTAGACAATTAATATTGAGAAACAAAGTTTCATAAACAGAGGTCCAAGAATGAGCTTCAGCATGGGATCCTTGAATATTATGCTAAGTGGTATGCTGTGTAATTTTAAGGGGAGAATGGCCACATATGACTCTCATCAGATTCTCAAAGAAGTCAGTGATTCCACCATCCTACATGTGGCTAAGAACCACTGAATCAGAAGGATGACCTAGAGGTAAATGATATTTGCTAGAATCTTCAGATGTGGTTAAACCACATGGAAAGAAAATTTTACAAACACCAGCGATAAAGCATTTAAAGATAGGGAATTTAAAATGTTAGATGAGGGAGTTGAGGTTAGCAGATGTAAGCTATTATATACGGAATGCATAAAAAAATGGGACTGACAGAGAACTATATTCAGTATCCTATGATACATAATGGAAAAGAATATAAATAAATATATATATATGTTTGAATCACTTTGCTGTACAGCAGAAATTAACACAACATTGTAAATCAACTATAGTTCAATTTTAAAATGTGAGATGAATGAAATTGATAAATGTCAATAGGCTTCACTTTGACAGAGTTAACTTCTTCTTTCCACATAAATCCAGAAACATAAGAAATAATGCCAGCTAGCATATATTGCAGATATTATAATCCTATATGCATGCCTTTAGCAAATTTGAATAACTTGATTGAGGAATATGAATGATTTTATTTGCCTAGTTACTTTGGAAGCATAAACCTGGAAGTTCTGTTTCAGTACATAGTACATAAATCTCTCCCCACTTCATGGAACAAAATTAAAAATGGACAGAACTTTTAGTTATATTATTTCAATGAAATAAGCATACTAGAACAAAAGGCTGCATTTTTTTTACTGCAAGTAATATGGAAACAGGTTTTATCTTATTGGTAGAGGAAAAACTAAAGATTATTCAATGGACAATAAATGTTTAAAACCATAGAAAAAGAAAGGAAAACCCCTTCAAAACAAATTAAGAGAGTGTCAAAATTTTGATACAAGCCTGAAGTGAGAAAAGTCAGTGATCTAATAATGTGAAAATATCAAGACAAAAGCCTGTTAAAAAACAAAGAGGATAAGTAAAATTGAAATAATCCACAGTGATTAGCTACACTACTGAGGGTTAGAGTTGAAATGAAGTGACACAGATCAAATAACAGGAAAGTCATTCTTACATTTTCTTAAACATGTTCTAACAAAACATTAGGAGAAATAGGATATTTATTGGCTAAACAACCTAATACCTCATATGATTAAAATTGTACACGTGTATCATTGGCATTTCACGAACAAACGTTGTTCTTTAAAATGATACTCAAAGTATAGAGCATCATTAAAATTTTTTTTGAAACAAACTGGAATTTAAAAAATTTTAACAGCGACTTCAAAAGGGGGGAATCTATAGAACTCACCTGCCCAGGGTGATTTGATCCTGCCTCCTGCCTTTCCTCTCCGACTTCTCTATCCAGACCGGGAGGAAGGCTGGGGCTGAAGGCCATGAGGTCGGTCTTGGGCGGCCCCTCCCCAGAGCACACCCGCTGCCGCCTCTGCTGCGAGTAAGACCAGCTCCCCACCGCGCTGGAGCACACCAGCGTGGGCTTCCCGGGCCCGCACGCGCCCTCGCTGGGCGGCGCCGAGCACCGCAGCGCCGTGTACAGCAGCAGCGTGAGCACCAACAGGCTGGACACCGCGCAGATGGCGATGATCAGGTACACGTTCACGTCCACCAGAGCGGCCTCCGCGCCAGCGGCGCCCGTCGACGCCCGCGAAGAGGCCTTGGGCGCCTGGCCGCTGTCCTCCAGCGACAGCAGCACGGTGGCCGTGGCCGTCAGCGCCGGCTCGCCGTGGTCCTTCACCAGCACCAGCAGGCGCTGGCGCGGCGCGTCCGCCTCGTCCAGGGCGCGCGTCGTGCTGATCTCGCCCGTGTACAGCCCCACGCGGAACGGGCTGTGCGCGCCACCCGCCGCCGGCTGCAGCTCGTACGACAGCCACGCGTTGTATCCCGAGTCCGCGTCCACCGCGCGCACCTTCGCCACCACGTGGCCCGCGCCCACCGACCGCGCCACCAGCTGGCTCAGTGCGCCCGCCCCGCCGCCCGTCCCGGGCAGCAGCAGCGCGGGCGCGTTGTCGTTCTCGTCCAGCACGAACACCTGCAGCGTCACGTTGCTGCCCAGAGGCGGCACGCCCGCGTCGCGCGCGCTCACCTGGAACTGCAGCAGCTCCAGCTCCTCGTGGTCCAGCGGCTGCAGCGCGTACACCTTGCCGCTCTCCGCGTGCACCGACACGTAGCTCGACAGCGCTCGCTCGCCCACCCGCCGCTCCACCAGCGAGTAGGACACCAGCGCGTTCTCCAGCGCGTCCGCGTCCCGAGCCGACACCGTGAAGATGTGGCAGCCGGGCGGGTTGTTCTCCTTCACGAACACCGTGTACTCGGGCTGCGCGAACGCGGGCGCGTTGTCGTTCACGTCGGCCACCTCCACGGACACGCTGGCTGTGGCCGACAGGGAAGGCGAGCCCCCGTCCCGCGCTGTAACCACCAGTTTATAGACAGACATGCTCTCGCGGTCCAGGGCGCTGTCCAGCACTAGTGAGTAATAGTTCTTGAACGTGGACATGATCTTGAAGGGGACGTTGGGCGTTATAGAACAGATCACCTGTCCGTTGGCACCAGAGTCGCGATCAGATACACTGATCAGCGCAATGACCGTGCTTGGCTGAGTGTCCTCCCGCACTGGAAGAGACAGGGAAGTCACAGTGACTTCAGGGGCGTTATCATTGGCATCTAAGATTTCGACCCAGACTGTACAGTGACCTGCCATTGGGGGATTCCCCTTATCTGTAGCCTGAACATCAATTTCATAAACCTTGTTTTCTTCATAGTCTAAAGTTCCATTGACCCTCACTTCTCCACTGTTTTCATGTAGTGTAAATAAACGTTTTCCATTGGGCTTAATCGACATCAAGGAGTATGTCACCTCCCCGTTGACTCCTTCATCTTGATCTGTGGCGTTTAACTTTATCACAAGAGTTTCTTTAGCTGCGTTTTCCATCAATCTCACCTTGTATTCTGATTGTTCAAATTCCGGATCATTGTCGTTAATATCCAAGACGCGGACGAAGAGATGAACAGTGCCAGTGAGCTCCGGTTTCCCGCCGTCTGCAGCCGTTAATAGTAAATTAAGTTCCGCAGTTTTCTCTCTATCCAGAGACTTCTTTAATGTAAGTGACAGCCTTTTAATCTGCTTACTATTTGTTGGTAATTCTAAAGAAAAGTGCTCATTTTGACTTAGTCTGTAGGTCAATTGAGCATTCTCTCCAATATCCGCGTCAGAAGCTCCCTCTAGAGGAAAATGAGAGTCAGGTTGCTTAGATTCAGAAATCAGCAGCTTTTGTTCTCTGAGAGAGAACACCGGTGGATTATCGTTAATATCCTTTACTTCCACCTCCACATGGAACACCTGCAGCGGCCGGTCCACGATCACCTCCAGGTGGATGCTGCACTCCGCGCTCCGCCCGCACAGCTCCTCCCGGTCGATCCGAGAATTCACAAACAAAATGCCATTCTGCAGATTTACCTCCAGAAGGTCCCCGCGGCCTTTGGACGCCACCCGGAACAGGCGCGGCACCAGCTCCTCCAGCTCCAGCCCCAGGTCCTGGGCGATGCGGCCCACGAAGGTGCCGTGTTTGGCCTCCTCGGGAATGGAGTAGTAGATCTGGCCGCTGCCCGCCTCCCAGGCTGCGAGAAGCAGAAGCGACAGCAGCAGTCGCCCAGTGTCCAATCCCCTTCTTTCAGACGCGAACATTGCATACATTGACTTCCCAAATAAGATTCTTTACATTTACAGTACCATAGACTCCCGTTTTGGGTTAAAAATCTTACTGAATTTTTGAGAAGTTTCAAAGGATCCTTTAACGGTAGCATCCGGCATGATGGAGTCTTTAAATGCGGAGTTCCTGGCTGCTCAGACCAACCCTTGAATGAACTATTTCCTCCAAGTAAAGAGCGACACCTTGTGCCTGAAATTGTGAGTATTGTACACTACATCCAATACCACAGAATTTTACTTGAGAAAAAAATAAGTTCACGTGTTTCAAGCTATTTTACCCCCCAAATCATATTTCCAAAGTGCTTATTTGTGGAATAAAAATCAGATTTTAAGTCATATTGAAACTGATGGTATATGGAAAATGGCATTTTATTCTTGATTAACATCAAATTGAAATATTTGTTCCTATGTTTGATGTAGAGTTTTACAATTGAAAAAATTATGAAAAAATAAATTCAAACATTTCCTCATATAAAAATATAAAATTTGAATTGTTTTACTTCTAGTCACCCTTGTTACTTTGGCTGCTAGGAAACTCAAAGACAAATTTGAAGTTTTAATAACATTTCTTTAGTCTTTAAGTCTGCATATTGTGTTTTCATCTATGTGCACTTGCTTTCTACTTATATTTTTATTAGTTCTAATTCTTTATCATTATTTATATTTAATTGTGTTCCTGTTACAAACAACTTTATATGCATTGAAGAACAAGAAAAACAAAAATATATTTCAAATTTGGTAGTTTAAAACAAAAGTCTATTGATGTAGATGAAACATATCTGGCATATATGCTTTCTCATGTAAGTTGCATTGCTAACAGTATAATAAGAGATATCAAAATGACACTTTATGTAATAGTGTCAATATATGAAAGAAGTAGTCTTTTAACTATAGAATGAACTTTTACCATTCAATGAAATAAAAATCACCATGAAAATTTCTGTGCCATATTGGTATTTCCACTCACCAACATTGGCTTTTGTATATCTATCAAGTCATATTCATGAAAATAGCTGACCTATTTCTTCTTAAAAGAATTTTGGGTTTGAGATTGTAAGTTCATCCAAAACAAGGGAAATGACTTCTAATCACATTGCCTCTAAGTGCCTAATATTGTGCTAAAAAATCATAGAAAATAATCAAACAATTCAACCAAATGCTAAATGACCTACCATGTTACTTCCATTAACACTAATGGAAATTCGATTTCATATAATACCAACTAGAAAATCAGAATTGTTGATGTGAGTTTTCATTGCCTGAACTTGTAAATTAGTTACATGTCCTTCATCTTTTCATATTACCTTGGGATTTAAGGAGGAAAAAAGAGGGTACAGTGGAAGTTTAGAGTAGAAAGTGGTTCAGAATAAGTATCACTCTAGCTTGAGTATTTTGTTGTATGGTTTTAATGGTTCATGTCGAATCTAAAAATATTACAATGAAAAAATTACTAGTATATTTATTTGTATGTTAATATTTTCCTTTATCTTGAACACATACATATATTCTATTGCTAATTTCAAACCTTGTTTCATTTTTTTCAAATTTACTCTTTTCCCAATATTATTATTCTGCTAGAATTCTTTTTAAAGACAATTAAAAATTATTTCTTAAAAAACAAACAAAGCAGGCTCATCACCTTTTATGACACTGAATTCTGTTATGCATCTATAAAACAACCACTCATATGAGCCTCTTTTCAAAATATAATATTAGGCTAGATAACAGTAGGTTTAACATGATGTTCAAGGCCTGTCAGATTTATTTTGTAGAAGAAAGAAGCAACAGGCCTCCAACCACTTCATTATGGAAACTGGGGAATGAGATGTTATATGCAATGTGGAGTCTTTAAAGGCAGAGAAATAAACATGAGAAAGTTTACCCAAGGGAGATGATGATATTACATGTCTGAATTAAAACCAGTTGTTAATTTAGGAATTACTTTCCAGAAATGTGGTATTTTGCAAGTATATAAAGTGACATTGGATGAACACCAATTCATAAAAGAGTTTGATATATTTTATGAACCAATGACACAACTTTTGCACTTTGGCTGTGCTATTTCAGATAGCACTATCTCAACTAGCTCCTAAAGAATAGATTATGATATCTTTGAACTCATCTTTGGGGATGGGCCTAAGATCCGGCAATAGGCTAATGCCAAGAAGTCACATCGATATAGTTGTTAACATTGATTTTGTAAGATTGATTGAAAAGGCTAAGGAACTTCGTGCCTGACCTTTTCTAAATCAATCTGGTTAGTCTGAAATTCCAGCTGTATGTCTTGATAGTCAAGTATTGGAGTGCATGGTTTAATGTTCTACCCGTCCTCATCATCCACTATTATTTCATAATAGGTCTAGTACTACTATTTATTGAAAACATTAAACAGAGAAATAGATCTTGAAGCCATTCTTGGAAACCCAGTAGGTTCTTCAAAATTAACAGATTAGAAGTACTGTCTACAAAACTGTAGAATATATGCAGTGATGTTCACTCTGTGCTATCAGGGCTTATTCAAGTATACACAGTTATTTGATCACAGATCATTTGTTCAATTGGCACAAATCTCTCAGACAACAAGACTGAAGGAGTCTGAATCTTGAAAGACCCACACACTTTCAAAGATTTTCATGAGAAATATACACCTTTAAAGCTGTTATTGAAGTACACAATTTTGGAAACAAGTATTGATCCTTCACTGATGTTCAGGATCCAAGAAATAATCATATTACCGCTTATATTTGTCAAAACACTCTTCTTATTCACAGTGTAAAAAGAACAAGGTCATTTCCACATGTATTATTTGGCTTTGGTGTTCTGCAAGAACTTTGCAGACCTCAGTCTTCTGATTTTCCTCATATATTAAATGATTCTGCTTATTTATATCACTTCCAAACAACTGATCAATAGTCCTTATCAGACAACTCTTAATTATTTACCGATCAAATAATGTAAAAACCTATCTCAGTGTGGCACTAAGACAAATGATAATGATGTCCATGAAACTTCTGAGAAAAAAAAATCACTTAGCAACATAAAAAAATAAACATAAAAAAATCTTAATTCCTATCTCAGTTATGATATTGTACAAAGTTAACCATGAAGATAATCATGAAGGGTTTTTCTAAGCAAAACAGAAAGGAGGATTACTCTGTATACAGCTTGTGCTTGATTCTCCTAGCCAGGACTAGGCCTCATCAGATAAAAGATTTACTCTAGAAAGTTCTACAATGAATAAAAGAATGGCTCTCAAATCTAAGAGATATGCATTTGAATATCATCTCCATCATGTACTAGCTGGATAGCAGTGGACAAGATAGATAAACATCTCAACATCTCTTATCTAATCTTTAGAACTTGGATAGTCAAATGTACTTTACAAGTTGTTATAAGACTTAAATGAAATTATGTATTTTAAGCCCTTCATGCCATATCTTACAAACAGAAATATCTCAAATAGTGGTGGTTGATTATAATTAGTGACCAATGTTTACTCTTGTTCTATTCTGTAGCTATCAATGAAGAAAATTCCAGTACCATAAACTAGGATATGGCTTTTCCTTTTCTGAAGATTTCCTAATGTTCATCTTCATGGAAATCATCCTACATTCTAGGTAGAAAATAGCCTTCTCAGAATTTCTATTAACTTTACCCTATCTATAACGTGGTTCTCCTCCCATATGTAAATATATCATATATAATTTATTTCTCCATTCAGTACAATTAAAGAATCTCTACTTTGTACAGTTGAGCCAAAAAGAACAAAATAAACTTCCACATTATTTGATTCACACCCTTACAGCTCTAATTTCAAGTTCTCTGTGATATCTTTAAAGAAAACAATTCACATGATCATAGCATTGAGACAAAAAAAGAGTTTGTATCAATATATCTAAAGTACTCAATGTTAAAAACATTTTGAGTACACAATGTTAAATACTGAAATGTGACCAACAGCACCATTGTCAAATGGAAGTCCCTTTATATATATGCCATGACTGTTATGTTTAAATTATTTAGAGCAATGTTATTTTGAAGACCAGGCATCTTGGTGAATACAGGCAGAAGTATCACAATTCCCCTATATGGGAAGACCCTTTTGAACCTCAAAGCACAAAGAAGTGTGAATTTTCCCACTCTAAAATATTTTCATACAGCCTCATTACAGGTACCATGAATGGAAGAAATATAAGTATGGTCAATGCTCAAATAAAATTTCCAAATAAATTAGAAGATGGCAGAAATTAATGTGGAGGAGAGCAGCAATGCATTCAACAGGCAACTAGCAAAATTGTCATTACATTAGAAAAAATTTTAAGTTGTCTATCTGAAGCAGCTGAAGACTATGAAGAAAATAAGTTTAAATTATGAGGGGATTAAAGACAAAAAAAGTAAAATCATTCCCAAAGGAAAGGCTAAAATTCTACCTACTTTCTCAAAGAAGCATGTCATTGATTATAAAGAAACAAAATCATTTATAAAATGAGGCCACCTTAACAGCCCATGCCCGTCAGTAATACACAAGCTTATAGATTATAGGAAGGTAAGAATGTACACATGTATAAAACCCCAAAAACCAAATTATGAATTGTTAGGGTAATTTTGAATGCATAAACATAATGCGTAGAGGACACCAAACAGAATAAGAAAATGAATAGGAAGAATGAACTTGCTGCAAAATTGAGAAGTAGAAGATTTGAGCCTCACCCACATCCTCCATTTCCCATCAGTGATCCTTGTCTCCTTCCTGGCTGACTTAGCCTTGCTTATTTACAGGAAGCTTTAGCAGTCTATTTCATTTTTACTATTATTATTATTTCTCCAACTAAATAATATTCCCCGTATACTCAAGAAGACTGTGGTGAAAAGTAATAAAAATGGCTGTACTTCCATTGTGCTTTAGAAAAAACCATCGCAAGAAAAAGACAACAAATAACTGAAGCAATGGACTTAACAGTAATTTGTTAGTGAACTACTATGTGATTGACATTAAGAGGCATGATACATCTCAGAATTACTGTACTTACATTCTCGCAAAATTCCTGTTGGTCTCCAATATCTCCAGAATTCGAACCTGGAGGGACACTAGGGCTGAAGGCCATGAGATCTGCCTTGGGCGGCCCCTCCCCAGAGCACACCCGCTGCCGCCTCTGCTGCGAGTAAGACCAGCTCCCCACCTGGACACCAGCGCGTTCTCCAGCGCGTCCGCGTCCCGCGCCGACACCGTGAAGATGTGGCAGCCGGGCGGGTTGTTCTCCTTCACGAACACCGTGTACTCGGGCTGCGCGAAAGCGGGCGCGTTGTCGTTCACGTCGGCCACCTCCACGGACACGCTGGCCATGGTCGACAGAGAAGGCGAGCCCCCGTCCCTCGCGATCAGTACTAGAGCATATTCCGACACTTTCTCTCGGTCCAGGGCGCTGTCCAGCACTAGCGAATAGTAATTCTTGAAGGTGGACACCAGTTTGAAGGGGACTTGGGGTGTTAGTGAGCAGGTCACCCGCGCATTGCCACCGGCGTCATGGTCGGTTACACTGATTAGAGCGATGACAGTCCCCGGTGGAGCATCCTCTGGAATAGAAAGCAACAGTGACGTCACTAGCAACTCTGGGGCATTATCGTTGATGTCCAAGACTTCTATCAAGATTGTGCAGTGACCAAACATTGGGGGGTTTCCTTTGTCAACTGCTTCTATTTGAAGTTTCCATAATTTAATTTCTTCAAAATCTATTTTTCCATTCACTTTTATTTCTCCACTGTTTGAATCTATGCGAAAAGAGGCTTCTGTATTAGAGGAGACATCAGTTGCAAAGGAATAAAGAATGTGGCCGTTTGAACCCTCGTCCAAATCCGAGGCGTTAAGTCTAATAACCAGTGTACCGTTTCTTGCATTTTCCAGTAATTTTATACGATAAACTGTTTTGTCAAACACTGGGGCGTTGTCATTTACATCCAGCACTGTGATGTTTAACTCTACAGTGCCTGTCAGCTCAGGTTTGCCCCCATCCGTTGCTTTGAGCACCAAGAGAAGCTCTGAAGTGACTTCCCTGTCTAAAGGTTTTTTTAGTACTAGTTCGAGCGGTGTTACCTGCTCGTCGTTGGTCGGTACTTCCAGAGAGAAATACTCATTGGGGCTCAGTCTGTAAGTCAGCAGAGCGTTGGCCCCGATATCTGCATCGGAGGCGCCCTCTAGTGAAAAATGAGAGTCAAGAGGCCTAGTTTCGGAAATAAAGAGATTTTTGTGTGTCGCTGGGAATACAGGCGGATTGTCGTTAATATCCTTTATTTCCACCTCCACATGGAACACCTGCAGCGGCCGGTCCACGATCACCTCCAGGTGGATGCTGCACTCCACGCTCCGCCCGCACAGCTCCTCCCGGTCGATCCGAGAATTCACAAACAAAATGCCATTCTGCAGATTTACCTCCAGAAGGCCCCCGCGGCCTTTGGACGCCACCCGGAACAGGCGCGGCACCAGCTCCGCCAGCTCCAGCCCCAGGTCCTGGGCGATGCGGCCCACGAAGCTGCCGTGTTTGGCTTCCTCGGGGACCGAATAATGGACCTGGCTGCTCCCTGTCTCCCATGCTGCGAGGAGCAGAAGCGAGTGAAGCAGGAGCCAGGCTCCCTGCCTCTCTGGTCCTGAAGTTAACATCGTGACTCTCTTCTGGTTAGTAAATAAACACTTCATGCGTAGAAATATGTAGTCCTTTTGAGACCTTCCTTCTGAGTCTTTGTTCCTGATATCCCAGCTGATCTTAACAATATGGGTGTGTTTATAGTCTATAAAGCACCGGAACAGTGGCGAGCCTTTCTGGTGCGAGAATAATCGTTATTATTTTTTTTTTTTTCGGTTAAAACAATCCTCTCCTTGGAGAACAACGACATCCTGTGGCTTAAAGTGGAAGTGTGTTTATCGTTTGTACTTTCTTTCACTTATATTGCTTCTTTCGTGATTCCTTCATATTGGTCCATTGTGTGTGTGTGTGTGTGTGTGTGTGTGTAATTTTAATTCTTTCATTATATATTCTTTGTGTGTGGCCACTAGCTCTTTAAAGGTGGTTCGGTTTTACAAATTAGAATGCCAAGAAGAGTTTTATCTTGGATATGGGTATCTAAGAGAACGTATTAGAGCGCTATGTTATGTATATGAACATGAAAAAAATCCATATATGTAGGTTATTAGCAATACAGTTTTTTAGACTTTTAGAAATAGATCATTTTTGAATGGCTCCTTATTAAGTTTACTCCATTGCTAACACTCTATAATGTTCTATTGCTTAATATTTATACTATGTAAATTATTCTAAACATTTAGTCCAATTGTGTAGAGGATAACTCAAAATACCAGTTCTCTAAGTTATCATCTCAACTTGAGGGTGTTTCAAACCCATGCTCATATGCAAGCTACTTATCAGTTTGTCCAAAAACCATATTTGCTTCGATGTTAATGAATTTACCAAGTACTGACTCCTGGAAATACAAAACATATTTACCTTTTTCTCATTTAAAAGTTTTTTTTTCAATTACTGTATGTGCTCAGGGTGAATGCTGTAGTTTCCAACCTGAAGGACAGTGTAAATTTGCATTATATTCATTGCTATTTGTAAAAGTAATCTCTTTCTACCCCCCACAAAAAAAAAAAACCCACTGATGAGGAATTCAAGTTATATTTGTCACTTTGTTTATACCCATTCTATTCCAGAATGGGTTTAAGGAGATTAGGGTATCAAGAGTATTCTAAATCTCATTTAATCACTCAATTTTATTTTCTTGTTTTACTCAAATTTTTTCAAATGCTGAAATTTGCATAATTATTGATTGCAATAAAGTTTATCAGTGTTGTCTTAGAAAAATACTTTAATCCTGAATTTCCCTACTAAAAAAAATTATAAATGTTTACCCAAGGAAATCTTAGATTTTATGTAATAGCTACAGTCTTTATTTTAAACACATTTTAAAATAGTGATTCAATAATTAAATCTATGCCAAAGATTTACAGTTCTAACTACAGCTAGTTCTTTTATTAATTGTGGAAGCCATAAGTTCAAGACCAACATATTTACCTAAAGAAGAGAAGGAAAAACTTTAGCACGTGGGGGTGGCTAAATTTGAGAAAAAGACATGACTAGGAAATAAACCTCCTCATGTTTGCTGATTGAAATACTTCATTCCCTTTAGGAATGACTCCATGCTGTAGGTCCATTCTATTTTTGCTTTTAAGAATTCCTTCAGGGCTTCCCTGGTGGCACAGTGGTTGAGAATCTGCCTGCCAATGCAGGGGACTCGGGTTCGTGCCCTGGTCCGGGAAGGTCCCACATGCTGCGGAGCGGTTGGGCCCGCAAGCCATGGCCGCTGAGCCTGCGCGTCCGGGGCAAAAAAAAAAAAAATTCCTTCACTAATTAAGTACATATGAGAGATAGTTTTTAAAGCTCCTACGTTCCAAGGCTATCATATAGCTAATTACTACAGTATACCAATAAACCTATGGGTTCATTACTCTTTTTCCCCCCCCCTACCACGCAGCATGTGGGATCTTAGTTCCCCAATCTGGGATCGAACTCCTCACCCCCTACAGTGGAAGCGCAGAGTTTTAACCACTGGACCACTAGGGAAGTCCCTCTCACCTTGAAACAAGGTATCACAAATACTATGCTGCCAAGAGCAAAGGAATATTCATGATCAGTCTCATTTTAATGCCATCTAATAAAGAGCGTGTTAAATATGTTTATAAAAATAAGAAGTTTTAAAAGAAATGGGCTAACTCCTTTTTTTGTCAAGAATGTTAAAAGCAATCCTTGATTTGGGAAAATTTATGGTTTCATCCTAAAATTTCAGTCATTCTGAATTGAATTAAACTGTCTACAAAGGTTTTTTAAAATATTTATGTTAATAACAGAGCCAGTGGCAGACATTATCCGACTAAACTCAGTAAAAAAAAAAAAAAAAAGTTAAAAACTAAAATAAAAATTAAAAAAAAAACATTTAAAATTCAAAACACTTAATTTAATTCCATAGATTAGGACTTTTTAAAATGGTAATCTTCCAGTCTACATAATCTACTATTAAGAATAAAGTGTAGGGCTTCCCTGGTGGCACATTGTTTGAGAGTCCGCCTGCCAATGCAGGGAACACGGGTTCGTGCCCCGGTCTGGGAGGATCCCACATGCCGCGGAGCGGCTGGGCCCGTGAGCCATGGCCGCTGAGCCTGCGCGTCCAGAGCCTGTGCTCCGCAACGGGAGAGGCCACACAGTGAGAGGCCCGCGTACCACCAAAAAAAAAAAGAACAAAGTGTAAACACTGAAGTTCTAGTATGCATTATGTTATGTTGCACTACACATTCTGTACTTAGGGAGCAAAAACCACATTTTCATCGTGAAGGAAATTGATCGTAGCAAGTTTTTTTTTTTTTTTTTTT
>NW_020173922.1:5677660-5724222 GCF_003031525.2 Neophocaena asiaeorientalis asiaeorientalis | reverse complement strand
TTTTTTTTTTTTTTTTTTTTTTTTATGTAGCAGGTTTTTGTTACTGTAGCAAGGTTATTTCAATTTTTAGATTTAAAAATTAAATAAAACTATAAAGTACTAATCTGACAAATATTTGTAAAATAAAAAATAGTTTATGAAAAAAATAAAAACCTTCAACCGACATCAACTATTTATATTGGAAAATATAAATGAATTGAGAAAAATGGCATATATTAAAAATTGAAGTATTCAGCAAAAGTTGATGCACAAGGTACTGTATATAGAATATAAAGTGAACTTTTAGAATAAACTATATTACAAATGGAATTACTAAGGAATATTTGAGGAATTATATAAATACATGATATTTAGACAAAGAATGAAGGTATTCCAAGATACATATTTGAGGGGAAAAGCGGTGAAATAAAATATTCACGAAGCAAACTATAAAAATTGAAAACCAATAACCCACCTTGCTAGAGTGGTTGCCTCCAGTAGACTGTTCTTCCCCTTCTACGTCTGGTAGTGGACACGGCGTAAGATGCTGTGGCCGACAGGGAAGGCGAGCCCGCGTCCCGCGCTGTCACCACCACCTCATAGTTCTCCAAGCTCTCGCGGTCCAGGGCGCTGTCCAGCACCATCGAATAGTAATTCTTGAAGGTGGACACCAGTTTGAAGGGGACATGAGGTGTTAATGTGCAGGTCACCTGCCCGTTGGCGCCAGAGTCACGGTCGGACACGCTGATTAAGGCGATGACGGTGCCCACCTGAGCGTCCTCTCGCACCGGAAGAGCCAAAGAAGTGACAACCACCTCAGGTGAATTATCGTTTTCATCCAGGATTTCCACTAGGACAGTGCAGTGACCAACCATAGGTGGGTTTCCTTTATCTGTAACATCTACATGAATTTCGTAAGTATTACTATCCTCAAAGTCAATAGCATCGTTTACTCTTATTTCTCCTGTGCTTTCATTCATTAGAAATTTCCTTCTTGTGCTGGGTGGGACCAAAGAGCTAAACGAATATATTATTTCCTTATTTATCCCTTCATCCACATCAGAAGCATTTAGCCAGATGACTAATGTTTGGTTCGCTGAATTTTCATACATCTTAACTTCATAAACGGATCGGTCAAATAGAGGTGCATTATCATTGGCGTCTAACACCAGGATCAGCAGAGTAACAAATCCCATCAGTTCGGGTTTGCCTCCATCAGTTGCCGTTAATAACAACTGAAGCTGAGGATTTTCTTCACGATCCAGCAGTTTTCGTAGAACAAGCACTGGAAATTTGCCTTTGTCCTTTTTGTTTATAATATCAAGAGTGAAAAAGTCATTTGGACTGAGTCTGTAAGTAAGCATTGCGTTCTCTCCGATATCCGCATCCGATGCACCTTCTAGAGGAAATCGAGAGTCAAGCAGTCGAGATTCGTAAATTGAGAGCTTTTGTTCTGAGACAGAGAAGACCGGCGGGTTGTCATTAATGTCCTTCACCTCCACCTCCACATGGAACACCTGCAGCGGCCGGTCCACGATCACCTCCAGGTGGATGCTGCACTCCGCGCTCCGCCCGCACAGCTCCTCCCGGTCGATCCGAGAATTCACAAACAAAATGCCATTCTGCAGATTTACCTCCAGAAGGTCCCCGCGGCCTTTGGACGCCACCCGGAACAGGCGCGGCACCAGCTCCTCCAGCTCCAGCCCCAGGTCCTGGGCGATGCGGCCCACGAAGGTGCCGTGTTTGGCTTCCTCCGGGAGCGAGTAATGGATCTGGCTGCTCCCTGTCTCGCAGGCTGCAATGAGCAGAAACAAGAGAAGCAGGCGCTGGGTTCTCTGCCTGATAGGTCTGTAGACCAACATCATAACTTTCTCCTGTTTTACAAATCAGTGACTCGGCGTCCAGAACACACCCACCGCTCCGATTTTTTCTATTCGATTTCTTGCATCCAATTTTATTGAAATGGCTGAGATCTCCGAACGTAGCTCTTTCCTAGTCCTTGAGAAACAGGATCATGCCTTTGTTCTGAAAAGCCATTTTGTGGAAGACAGCGACACCCGGTGGCTTAATGTGTAAGTACAATTCCATGAGTTTAACAACTCTTGTTCCTATCTTTTCATTCTATTTTCACATATTTGGGTCTCTATGGACTTTCAAAGACTCACATTACGTTTCTTTTATATATAATAATAATCATTGTCGATACGTAGTGCCGCGTTTTTCTTGAGTGGAAAATCACAGAGAAGTAATTCCTTCCCTAACCATGATTGTCTTTAGCTGAATTTGAAAACACGCTTAATATTTGTATAATACTGAGTGTACTAGCATTTTGTTGGACAACAAATTTAAGTCTCTTCAACTTCTAAATCTTAATTCACTTCTCCTTGTCATTATTTTGATATTAAATAAACCTTATTTAGACACTAATCTCAAGCATCAGTTCTCTGTGAGGTATTTGCAACTTCTAAATGCCAATCATCACTAGAATGTAGAGAGATCACAGGCTTCAACATCAGAAATTCCTCTCTTCTGATTCCTAGTCTCCAACTTACTAGTGTGTGACTTGGGGAAAATAATTTAACCTATCTCCGTCTCAGTTTTCACTTTCATAACATTCATAACATATTAATAATAATATGGTGGTTGCATGAATTATGATATATTAAGTGCCTAGTATAATACCTCAAGGAGAGTGAGTGCTTCATAAATGGCAGTTGTTCTCAGGGCTCACTTTAGCCACATTAGTTTCATAATGCTCAAGACCAAAATTGGCTCTTTGGATAAAACGATTACCTATAGAATGGTGTCACCCTATAAAGCCTTTACATGTTGCTGCTGCACAGGCCGAGTGGTGTTCCTGTCTTTAAGAAGACAGAAAAGTGCTTTTATTGAGAAATTAGTTATACAGGGGAAGTTTCACTTTTTTATACACATCTTACATGGGCAAAAAGAATCTTAATTTTGATTCAAAATAATTAAAAATTTATGATTTCCAATTTCAGAGACAACTAATTTCATCTTTGTTATATTTATGTTTTTCAAATACCCCAAATATACAGTTTTGGCATTATCTAATAATTTTATAAGTGTCAAAGTTTTTCATCACCTGCAGTAAAAAATATTTTCTCTCTCTCAAAATTCTTGGAATCAAATATTCAGTAACTGAAATTCTCCATTAATATATCTATGGTGGACTTCCTGGGTGGTCCAGTGGTTAAGACTCCACGCTTACAGTGAAGGGGGTTCGGGTTCAATCCCTGGTCGGGGAACTAAGATCCTGTATGCCTCGCGGTGCAGGCAATAAAAGGCTACTGATAAAAGTTGAAGTTTCTCTTTTTCAAAAAAAAGGAAAACTGGGCTTCCCTGATGGCGCAGTGGTTGAGAGTCCGCCTGCCGATGCAGGGGACACGGGTTCGTGCCCCGGTCCGGAAAGATCCCACATGCTCCGAAAAAAAAAAAAAAAAAAAGAAAAACTTACTGATGGGAGGTTTTGTCTTAACCAAAGGTTAATTTCTTACTTTAATTATTTTTTTAAAGAAGTCAATAATTTTGAACTCTGAAAAATAGAACATTTATAGAATAAATAAGAAAATTTACAGGAATGAGGGTCACTTGATCCATCGATGTATGTGTGCTTCTAACTTCTGTTTTTATACTTCTCTACTCCTTTAGAATGATTCTAGGGTCAAAGTCTCTTCATATTCTGATTTTAAGGGTTACATTTCTTATACAGCATGAATTAAAATGTAATGAGTTAATCTATCCACCCACAATAGCAATGTTCAGTGTAAGCTACTATCTGGAGTCAAAATAAGTTTATCATTGATTAATCATCTCAACACAAGGCAATGATATAAACTAAATTCCATTGCTGTTAATGAGCAATTTTAACCAGGTAATAACATAAATGTCCCAATACAAATCTCCAATAATGAATGAAAAGTAGTGTAGTTAAATTATATCCTGTCAAACAATAGGAACTTGCTTTGCCAAGCAACTCAATAGGGCTATAGCCTCTAAAACTTCAGTTGGATAAGAATCACCTGGAATGCTTGTTAAAATGCAAATTTGCCAATACCTCTTATTTCAGAAACTTAAGGTGGTGTCTGGAAAGCAGAATGTTCAATAAGAACCCCAGATATTGCTAAAGCAGTTAGCATTGTCAGGCCTGAGGATAGGCTGACCATAAAAACCAGTTTGCCTGAAATATGCTCTATGTTTGTCTGTGGTCTTGTATACATTTGTATAGTGCCCCTTTCACTCTCAAAAGTGTCTGAGATCGAGTCATAACTTAGTTAGCCCTATCTAGAAAGTACAGTTAACAGACTGGCATAGGGGAGCTTCATTATTGGTCTCATGATTCTGGCTTGAATTGAGCAATGAAGTGTCTTCCAAGCTCTCACCTCGCTATTTTGGACTTCCCAGCTGTTTTTAATCCTGAATTTCCTGAATCCCAGTGTGCTCATGCTTCCTGATGACCCAAAAGATAAATTCATTACTAAGATGTTCACTGATCTTCTGAAAATTTGCATACAATGATAGCCCATATTCTGGGAGAGAATAAAGATTAGTATAAGGGACTATATTACCAATTATATCAATGCAGCCATCAATAATAAAGAGTAAAATGTTTAATTATAAAATGCGTAGTAAGTACTTAATGAATAATACTAGTTCTAAGATACTAGAGGAATGGTGGCAGTTTTTTGGGGGGGAAGCAAATGACACTTCTAGCATCCCTTAATCCATATAACATAATCAAATACCTGGGCCCAAGTACAAGTGGCATATGGAACCTGAAAAAGTACAAGGACAGAGATATTTGAAGGTATAAGTCTGGATTTAAGGTGAGTTGTGCCAACAGACATAGGTTTTATGACAAGAGTTCAGAGAATATTCAAGCTTTGCAAGAAATAAAATGGGAAAAAAATAGATTGCTTTGTAGCATAAACCAAACATGTGTCGTTTGGAGAGAAACAAAGTACTGAAATATTTAAGTGATTTCTACTTGCATGTGCCTGGTTAAATTGTGGCTCTATTCTCAAGTCCACTCTGACTTGCTCTGTTGAATTTTCAATTGAGAAATGCCTTGTAAAATACCTGACATGATAAAAAATAAAATAAAACCCCTGAGTAGAAATATAAAACACATTACAAAAATGCAATGTAAGAATAAAGGAAGTTTTTAAGATATAAATTAGAAAACAAAACGAATGCTTGGACTAAAGATAGAGTGTGGAGAACCACCAATTTGAAACTTGCAAACCATAATCCAGGAAATGCAAGTTTAGCTTGTAGTGACTTTAAAGGTGCACAATCTCATCTCCAGATTTCTGTCTTTTGGAATACTGAGAGAAAAAGTAAATTCTCATGTAAACTGGTCAAGTTCCAGACAACAATTTCAAGAGAATTCAAAGTGTGAAATATGGGTATATCTTTAATGCCCCAGCATTATATTACTAACAGAAAATTTCAATAAAAGGAGAAAGTCTTCTTCAGGAAAGAAAGTACCTTTCAGGAAGTATTTTCTTCAATATCAGATAAAACATGAATTTCAAAAAAATTTCTATGCGTAGAAAAGATTCTCAATCAACATTTTCTTATGATCTACACTGTCAGACAATGGATAGAAACATATTTTGAACAAGTGGGAATAAGAGTTATATTTGAAACAATTATTGTCAACATTAAATTCCTAAAGTAAAGCAACTGTTTTCTAGGTATATTGGAAGTTGCTTATTGAAGTTACAGACACTAACTAGTGCTGACCGCTGTGTCTCCAGAAAGGTAGGAAACTATAAGTTGACAAGGTAAGAGTGACTGCATATTATCTGCTATGGGGTTGTTTAAAAACAATATAATTAGACTAAACTACCATGCTTACTTTAGAAATAAATTATCATTTGATAGAGTGGTGTTGCAGTTAATGTGTAATGACTAAATTTGTTTTCACCTAATAGTTTTCAGGTCGGTGGCAGCAATTAATCAGGAATTCAATATGACTCCCACAACAGGTTTTAAATAAAATGGATTCAGCTCTAATAAATGTCTGTTCAGTGTATGGTTTATAATAATTCTCAACTAGAAGTCGAAGCAAAAGTCAGTTACAAAGTTAAGGTTCACTTTCCGGAAATAAAATTAAACATCCTGGCAGAACTAGAAAAAATTGGATAAAAATTATTTAAAAGTATCTTATAGGATAATTAAAATATTTTGCAAGACTAAAAGAATACATACATAAAAAAACAAAATATTAGAGCAACCCACCTTCCCAGAGGAGTCCAAAGAAGCTTGTAGGTCTCCAGTTCCATCTACAGATCCAGGACACGGAGGTTGGCCACCTCCACGGACACGCTGGCTGTGGCTGACAGGGAAGGCGAGCCCCCGTCCCTCGCGGTCACCACCACTTCATAGTTTGCCACCCTCTCGCGGTCCAGGGCGCTGTCCAGCACCAGCGAATAGTAATTCTTGAAGGTGGACACCAGTTTGAAGGGGACATGAGGCATCACGGAACAGGTCACCTGTCCATTTGCACCTTCGTCTCGGTCAATAACGCTGATCAGGGCAATGATTGTCCCCAGCTGTGCGTCCTCTTTGACAGGGAGCCAGAGCGTTTTGATAATCAACTCTGGAGCAAAGTCGTTAGTGTCCACAACTTCCACAAGAACTGTACAGTGACCAGCCAGGGGTGGGAGGCCTTTATCGATCGCCTCTACTGGAATTTTGTAGGCTTTACTTTCTTCAAAATCTATATGTCCTATTGTTATAATCTTCCCACTTAGGGAGTCTATGTAGAACTTAAATTTTATATCTGGAGAAACGTCACTAGAGAATGAGTAAATAATATCACCATTCAAGCCTTCGTCTAAATCTGAGGCGTTGAGTTTAATTACGAACGTTGCATTGGGAACGTTTTCTGGTAATTTCACCGCATAGAGTGTTCTGTCGAAAGCTGGGGCGTTGTCATTGGCGTCCAGCACTTTGACGAGAAACTGAACTGTGCCAGTCAGCTCAGGTTTGCCTCTGTCAGTGGCCGTGAGCACTAAATGAAGTTCCGGAGATTCTTCCCTGTCTAAAGGTTTTCGTAATACAAGTCCCAGAGGCTTTACCTGTTGGTCGGTGGTTGGTACGTCCAGAGAGAAATAATCATTGGAGCTCAGCCTGTAAGTCAACAGAGCGTTCTCCCCGATATCTGCATCGGAGGCGCCCTCTAGTGGAAACCGAGAGTCAAGCGGCCTGGATTCCGCGATAAACAGATTCCTTTGTGTTCCGGGGAACACAGGAGGATTGTCGTTAATGTCCTTCACCTCCACCTCCACGTGGAACACCTGCAGCGGCCGGTCCACGATCACCTCCAGGTGGATGCTGCACTCCGCACTCCGCCCGCACAGCTCCTCCCGGTCGATCCGAGAATTTACAAACAAAACGCCATTCTGCAGATTTACCTCCAGAAGGTCCCCGCGGCCTTTGGAATCCAACTGGAACAAGCGGGGCACCAGCTCCGCCAGCTCCAGCCTTAGGTCCTGGGCGATGTGGCCCACGAAGGTGCCGTGTTTGGCCTCCTCCAGGACTGAGTAGTGGACCTGGCTGCTCCCGGTTTCCCAGGCTGTGAGAATGATAAACAGTAGCAGTAGATCCCGGTCCCCTTGGTCGCCTCGACTTGAGTACAACATTTCAAATACTCGATCTTTTTTATAGTTAGCGAAAAATTTTTCAAAACTAGGGGAAATCTTCTGATTCCTTCAGTCCCATCCTGCTGTGTTCGTCACTGTTCTGCCCTAGGATACTATAAAAGACCGGACTGTCTTTCCAAAGCCTAAAAGATGGCTTTGAATCAGAGAATTTCTCAGCCGAGAGTGACATCACGTGGTCCCAAAAGTAAGTACATATTCTATGAATAAACATTTCGCCATTATCCTGCAAAGTTTTGTTTCATTCTCTGAATTTTTTCTTAATCGTTGATGAAATAGAGAAGGACATTTCTCTTGTTGGAAGCATTCATGTGGAATAAGTGCAGCTAAATGTTTAGTATAAACCAAAACTGTGGCTTTCTGTTACCTGAGGAAACTAAACTCTCCACACAATTTAAAAAAAATCACAGAAATGAAGTGAGAATTAAAATTATCAGTTAAACAACCAGGGATTTTAAATTGGAAAATTCTTTTGTTCTGTAATTCAGGATCTCCCACATACGTAGACTTAGGATTCTGCCTAGAAGAATTCGATGACTCACTGTTCCTAGGGTCTCTAGGAGACCAGAAATCTCCTGATGAAAAAGAAACTTGCTCATGTCTGAAAAAAAATAAATCTAGAAAACTGAGCAACAAATTGAAGTATTTTCTTAAGTAATTTTATGAATTGAATATATGTAAAATATTTAAATATAAGTAAGAATTTGCTTTAATATATTTTGTAGGGAGAAACTAGTCTATATTTTTCTCTTTATTAGAATTAATGTGATTTCTTTTCAGAAATGTGTTGCATTCCTATATCTATATAGTTGCATTTTTCCAAGCCTTAATACTTATGAATATCTTTTTACAATCCCCAATATAGTTTACATTATGTCTTTTCATAATACATACGTTTTAACTTCATTATTGTTCATCCTTAGTACTTAGGACAATTTCTGTTTTTAAAGTCATGCCTGGGATTTTTCCTTCTTAGTATCTATTTAACGAGGAAAGCTCATTTGTGAACTACTCTCATTCTAAACTGCAAGTAGATTAATTACATCTAGATTTTAGTGCTTTTAAAGAGTAAAGGCAAAATTATCAGTTTATGGTACCATTAATGCTCCTGTATATCTATCTTTTCTTTCATATTCTTACAGCTACCTGCCTAAGAAACGTTTTTAACTAATTGCTCCTATCCTTAATGATTGCAGTACCTTCCTAGATTGTCTTTCAATCCAATCTTCTGAAACACAGTGCTGAATTTTTTTGCTCAAGATCTTTTGATAGTTCCCAATTTACTTCTGAAGAATCCAAATTCTTTAATCTACTACTCAGAGTTACTTAGTCTAGTACTCAGAATCAAGAGATATTTTCATATTACTTTTGCTGACTTTATTCTATGTGAAACATATGTTTTAACCACAGTGGACTATTCCGTGTTTCCAGTCATATAGAGGCTTTTGTGTGTCTTCAAGTTTGCTTAATTTTCTCCTTCACAGAATTATTCATTATTCTCAATATTCTCTCAGGGTAACTTACCCTTTAAAAAACCATTGAAAACACCATGCCTCTTCAAGTGTTCCTTCAGAAAGACAAATAGGGAGTGATTTTCCTTCAACCCCAGCTTTGCTTTTGGGCCTGTTATAATTTATATCTTGTCTTTCATTGTATGAACCATATATTTATTTTATCCCAAACGTTTTGATGTCAGAGGCTGGGTTTTGGTAATTCAGTGGTCCCTGGCATGCTAACATGGTCTTGGAATCCCCTGAGGGTCCTACTAATGATTAATGAAGACTGATGACTATATTTTAAAAGTTATTCTGTAACACTTTCTATATAAATGGTCTACTTCCATGGTTAACAGGCAGTAACTACTACTAACTTTTAAATCATCATCAAAACATACGGTGTACTTATTTTTGAGGAAGGGAAAACACCATTAATGGAAAAGAACAAAGATTTCAAACACCTACTCAGACCTCTAAATGATCTGAAGCAACTTATAAGTATGAAAAAAGACATTACTGTCAACACAAGATAGTCTAAACTTTCCCTGAGGAGACTTTATCTAGATAAATTTCTAGATTCCAAAAGGTTTTCCACATCCACAATGGTAATTGGACTTCCCAAAACTGGTGAAACTGACTTTTAGATGAGTTTTTTAATTCTATCACAAAGAATTCAAAATATTGACACATTGTAGGTTAACCTGAAAATAACTTCACAAAAGATAACTTTTACATAAAATAAGAGTAATATAGAAGGCCATAATGACTTTCTAACATTTTAGTTTTTCTTTTTCCAGTTATTAACTCCTTGAACTCTTTTGAATAATAACTAAATTTTGTTATGCACATAGTATTTGACAGACATTTTATAAGCAACTTATAAATATTAACTTACTTGATACAAAAATTCTATGCAATAGAATTTATATTCATCATGCTTAGAATGTGAAACCAAGGAATTGAAATAACAAATGCTTTATCAAAGACTATATGAACAAAAACTGGAAGAGGTGGAGTTTTAATCCAGGAAGCTCCAGAATCCACAGTATTTAATAACTGAGCTCTGGTACCTTTCAAGTTAGGAAATATTTAATAGCTAAAATCATTACCATTCACCTGAAACTAATACGAAATTGTTAATCAACTATATACACCCATATAAAATAAAACGTTAAAAATAAACAAATAAAACCATTAACATAGAAGAGTGCAAAGTGTTAAAATACAGATTAGATTTTGACTCCATCTTTGTGATAAGCACACCCCTAAAATGAAATTCGAATATCAATTAGAGAGTTGTAGGAACACAGAACTAAAATTATCGAAATGATGAGAGTTGTCAAATAAATGGTAGGTGATGGAAAGTGTCTTGTTTCTTTTATTTTTAAGTGTCTTATTTCTAATTAAGGAATTTTTAAAAACCAATTAAACATTTAGGAGAAATGAGTAATTAAAGTTATATCCAAAAATCAGGTAGGCATAGACAGAACAGAAAATCTAAGTGTACCATCACTTTCATAAGGGAGAAACTCCACATTTGATTCAAACAGTACAGTAAAGATAAGCATATTTTAAAAATACACAGCCATTGGCGCAGTGGTTGAGAGCCCGCCTGCCGATGCAGGGGGATGCAGGGGACACGGGTTCGTGCCCCGGTCCGGGAAGATCCCACATGCCGCGGAGCAGCTGGGCCGGTGAGCCATGGCCTCTGAGCCTGCGCGTGCGGAGCCTGTGCTCCGCAACGGGAGAGGCCACAACAGTGAGAGGCCCGCGTACCGCAAAAAAACCAGAAACAAAAAAGAAAAAAACACAGCCATTAAAGTTAAGGATTAAAATTATTTCTTTCATGTAATGTGCTTTTAATAGCCAAATAAAATTTAGGCACTGAAGGTATTGTGAGAAATATAAAATAAGCCACAAAATAATACTAGTTTCAGGTTACTTACAGGTGAGCAAAGGAAATAAAATGTCATACATTTCTGGTCATAAATGTTAAAGAAATTAAGAAATATATTAATAACAAATTAAAAATTGAGCGTTCCAGAAACCATTCATTCCATCCCATTAAGTTCCACCATTCTCTCCAAAGGAATATGCTCAAAATCTATGACCAACTAACATCAAGCCAGGTCAAACAGTTACAAGAAGCAAAGATTTAAAAAAGACAAGAAGAACAAAAAAATGAAAAGATTAAAAAAAAAATAATAAGCATTCTTGGATTCTCAAAGTTTTACTGTACAAAACTAAAAATGTTAACTTGAATTAATGAGTCCTAATCATCCTGCATATTCTGTGTAATAAAGATTTATAAATTAATCATTTGAACAGCAAGAATGGAATTAATAGTTTTTCTAATCAAATTATTTTTCTAAATCATATATAAAATATGTTTAAATGTGAAATATTCTTCCATAATATTCCAACTATCTACAAAGGGCTGATAGTATTTTCCTCACTATTAATCATTAGAAGTAAGATTTTTATCAGATTAAAAGAAATTAGTTGCTATACATAGATCCTCCAAAAATGTTGTTATTGACATGACTAAAAAAGTATCTGATAATAAAGCACATATCTTGAAATAGTACAATGTTCTATTTGATATTCTGTTGAAAGGAATATTAAATATTTGTTCACTTTTGGATTTATTTTTATCTGGTCTATAATAAATTTGGTAAGAAAGTGAAAACATGCAAATTTTGAAGAGAAATTATTCTGTACTTTATTACTAAACTGCTTAAAATACCAGTAAACACTATATACATGTAGTATATATAGTAATATGTTTCTCTAAACCTATGTAACAGACCCTAAGAGAGAGAAGTAAATAAAATGGATGGGCTCTGATCTTAAAGTAAAAGTAATCCCCAGAAAATATGTAAATATTATCGAAACGTAGTATATGAAGTAAGGTTAAAACTACATACAATGAAAAATAAATGCTATTTGGAGGAATGTATATAAACAGCTTGTTGTTAGGGTTCAGAAAGTTAGGTATTACAAAGAATAAAATCGTATTCAGTAAGAAGAAATTTATCCAAGAAAAATTTGAATTTCAGTAGAAACCCAACACATGGAGAATGGTTAATGTCTGATGGCACTGAGAAACAGCGATTAAATTCGCCATATACACGTGTATCAAATCATCATGTTTTATACCTTAAACATACTCAATGTTATTCACCAAATATATCACAATAAATCTGGGGGGAAAAACGATTAATTTTAAATACTTTTAAACCACAGTAACGTTTGTATACTGAAGTGTGAAAACGTGCTGTATATTATAAAAAGGAAAATAAATGTGAAATACTATAAATTATAAAATTCCGTCTTAAATATTTTAATATCAGTTTAAATGGACCTACCTCCGTGCAATGATCAACATCTTGCAGTTTGCCCGCGTTTTCTGAACCTAAGAACGGAGGGAGGCTGGGGCTGAAGGCCATGAGATCTGCCTTGGGCGGCCCCTCCCCAGAGCACACCCGCTGCCGCCTCTGCTGCGAGTAAGACCAGCTCCCCACCGCGCTGGAGCACACCAGCGTGGGCTTCCCGGGCCCGCGCGCGCCCTCGCTGGGCAGCGCCGAGCACCGCAGCGCCGTGTACAGCAGCAGCGTGAGCACCAACAAGCTGGACACCGCGCAGATGGCGATGATCAGGTACACGTTCACGTCCACCAGAGCGGCCTCCGCGCCAGCGGCGCCCGTCGACGCCCGCGAAGAGGCCTTGGGCGCCTGGCCGCTGTCCTCCAGCGACAGCAGCACGGTGGCCGTGGCCGTCAGCGCCGGCTCGCCGTGGTCCTTCACCAGCACCAGCAGGCGCTGGCGCGGCGCGTCCGCCTCGTCCAGGGCGCGCGTCGTGCTGATCTCGCCCGTGTACAGCCCCACGCGGAACGGGCTGCGCGCGCCACCCGCCACCGGCTGCAGCTCGTACGACAGCCACGCGTTATAGCCCGAGTCCGCGTCCACCGCGCGCACCTTCGCCACCACGAGGCCCGCGCCCACCGACCGAGCCACGAGCTGACTCAGCGCTCCCGCCCCGCCGCCCGTCCCGGGCAGCAGCAGCGCGGGTGCGTTGTCGTTCTCGTCCAGCACGAACACCTGCAGCGTCACGTTGCTGCCCAGAGGCGGCACGCCCGCGTCGTGCGCGCTCACCTGGAACTGCAGCAGCTCCAGCTCCTCGTGGTCCAGCGGCTGCAGCGCGTACACCTTGCCGCTCTCCGCGTGCACCGACACGTAGCTCGACAGCGCTCGCTCGCCCACCCGCCGCTCCACCAGCGAGTAGGACACCAGCGCGTTCTTCTGCGCGTCCGCGTCCCGCGCCGACACCGTGAAGATGTGGCAGCCGGGCGGGTTGTTCTCCTTCACCAACACCGTGTACTCGGAGTGCGCGAACGCGGGCGCGTTGTCGTTCACGTCGGCCACCTCCACGGACACGCTGGCTGTTACTGACAGAGAAGGCAAGCCCCCGTCCCTCGCGGTCACCACCACCTCATAGTTGGCCACAGTCTCGCGATCCAAGGCGCTGTCCAGAACCAGCGAATAGTAATTCTTGAAGGTGGACACCAGTTTGAAGGGGACCTGGGGCGTTAATGAGCAGGTCACCTGCCCATTGGCACCAGAATCTTGGTCAGACACATTAATCAAGATGATAACTGTGCCGGGCTGAGCATCTTCTGAGATAGGAAGCGACAGGGAAGTGACAGTCAACTCTGGAGCATTGTCATTAGCGTCCAAAACTTCCACAAGAACTGTACAGTGACCAGCCAGGGGTGGGAGGCCTTTATCGATCGCCTCTACTGGAATTTTGTAAGCTTTACTTTCTTCAAAATCTATATGTCCTATTGTTATAATCTTCCCACTTAGGGAGTCTATGTAGAACTTAAATTTTATATCTGGAGAAACGTCACTAGAGAATGAGTAAATAATATCACCATTCAAGCCTTCGTCTAAATCTGAGGCGTTGAGTTTAATTACGAACGTTGCATTGGGAACGTTTTCTGGTAATTTCACCGCATAGAGTGTTCTGTCGAAAGCTGGGGCGTTGTCATTGGCGTCCAGCACTTTGACGAGAAACTGAACTGTGCCAGTCAGCTCAGGTTTGCCTCTGTCAGTGGCCGTGAGCACTAAATGAAGTTCCGGAGATTCTTCCCTGTCTAAAGGTTTTCGTAATACAAGTCCCAGAGGCTTTACCTGTTGGTCGGTGGTTGGTACGTCCAGAGAGAAATAATCATTGGAGCTCAGCCTGTAAGTCAACAGAGCGTTCTCCCCGATATCTGCATCGGAGGCGCCCTCTAGTGGAAACCGAGAGTCAAGCGGCCTGGATTCCGCGATAAACAGATTCCTTTGTGTTCCGGGGAACACAGGAGGATTGTCGTTAATGTCCTTCACCTCCACCTCCACGTGGAACACCTGCAGCGGCCGGTCCACGATCACCTCCAGGTGGATGCTGCACTCCACGCTCCGCCCGCACAGCTCCTCCCGGTCGATCCGAGAATTCACAAACAAAATGCCATTCTGCAGATTTACCTCCAGAAGGTCCCCGCGGCCTTTGGACGCCACCCGGAACAGGCGCGGCACCATCTCCGCCAGCTCCAGCCCCAGGTCCTGGGCGATGTGGCCCACGAAGGTGCCATGTTTGACCTCCTCCGGGACCCAGTAGTGGACCTGGCCGCTCCCGGTCTCCCAGGCTATGAGAATTATAAAAAATAGCAGTAGATGCCGGTTCCCCGAGCCGCCTAGATTTGAGTACATTTCAAATTATTGGTATTTTATTCTAAACTGCGTAACTTGTCGCAAAACTTAGAGGAATCTTCTTATCCCGTCTTTATTATCCTGATAGGCTCGCCATTGTTCAACCTCCGGGTACTGAAACAGAGTGGAGACTCTTTCCGATGTGAAAAGGGATGACTTAGTTTTGTCTTGAATTAAGAGAATTTCATGGTAAAGAGCGACATCATGTGGCCCAAAAAGTAAGTACGAATTACAAAAATTAACTTTATATTAATAAGGTGCAAAGTTTTATTTCAATCTCTGAATTTCTACAAATATTTGTTAAAGTGTAGGACAACATTTCTCATGCTGGCTGAAGGCATTCTTAGGAGATTTCACTTCTGGATGTTTAGTGTGACCATAATTGTAGTTCTCAAGCCTTGAAAATATGTTTTTCCACAAAGTTTTAAAATAAAGATAAAAATGCAAGTGACAAATAAAATTATGTTAGCAACCCTAAGTTTTAAAATCCTCTCTTCAGAGTCCAGGAAGCTCCATTTTCTTAGATTTCTGTTAAGGAAACTCCTGGTCTCTCTAGGGACCCAGGATCTCAAGAATCTAGTGGAAGAAAAACTTAGAAAAGTTGTTTTTAGGAAGCAAGAAATATTAGCAACTAATTCATATACTTGTCTTAAGAAAGTACAATAAGGGAAGGTTTAGGGTATCTTTGAAAAGGAAGAATTTGTATTAAGTGCATTTTGCGAGGACGAAGTATTCTGAATTTCTCTTTTCATCAGAATTTACATGTTCTGTTTCAGGATTTCATGGTTCTCATATCTTTTTTCCTTTCATTCTTTCTAAGCCTCATGTTTTATGAATATCCACCTGTTTTTACAATCTCCAACATGATTTAGATTATTTATTTTATAATATATGTTTATTTCATCAGCTAAATGTTGGTACTCAACTGTCCTTTAGTTAAAGCAGTCCTTTAATCAAGCTTGGGGTGTTTTATCCTTTTTAGTTCTACTTAACAGAGCAAGTTTTTTTTAATGTTTCACATCCATTTTCCCAACTGCAAATAAAATAATTAACGTCTGTATGCTATGGCTTTCCAAGTTTAATATCTGCCTAAATGAGTTTTAAATAATGCTGCTATCCTGAATTATTGCAATAGCTTCTTATTGCGTCATCTTGTCACAACTCCATTTATCCTTCTCTTAATCCTGGCAGTCATCTTCCTGAAAAACACCTTTTATTCCTATGGGTTCACTCTTTTTGATAGCTGTCAAATGATGTGAGAGGTGAGTCAAAATTTCTTAGTCAAGTACTCAAATGACCCAAGAGATTTTTCTCATATTACTTTTCCTGCTTTATCTCATACTCTTTCCTATAGGAACTATATGTTTTAACCAAAACAGACTTCCCTGTGTCCAGGCACATTTGGGGTTTTCTGTGTACTTTACTTAAGTTCCTCTGTTGCCAAGAATACTGGTTATACTCAATATTCTCCCAAAGGAAACTTTTCCATTTAAAAACCACTAAAATGTCAAAACTCTTGAAGGACTCCTTCAACAAGGGAAAAAGGTGGATATTTCTGTTCAATAAAATCACAGTGATTTACATCTCTTGTATCTCTTATAATATTCTGCCTCTAAGATGGTTATATTTATGTATGACAGATATCTTTATTTTTCTATAAACTTCTTGAAGCCAGGGGCTGGTTCTTGTTAATTCAATCATTCTTGACACAGCATCATGTTCTTAGAGACCATCCTAGAATATTTTTTAAATGTTTACTCAAGAGTGATGCCTATGGTTCTTCTCTATTTCCTAAGAAAGCATACTATTTTTATGGTTGTTAGGTATTTATACAAATGACACTCTTTATTGATTATACAATAGTCTATTTGTCACTTTTTTTTTTTTTGTCACTTTTAAGTATGTGTTTAAAAACTATTGTGTGGGGCTTCCCTGGTGGCGCAGTGGTTAAGAATCCGCCTGCCAATGCAGGGTACACGGGTTCAAGCCCTGGTCCGGGAAGATTCCACATTCCGCGGAGCAACTAAGCCTGTGCACCACAACTACTGAAGCCCGCGCGCCTGGAGCCTGTGCTCCGCAACAAGAGAAGCCACCGCAGTGAGAAGCCCGCGCGCTGCAATGAAGAGTAGCCCCCGTTCTCCTCAATTAGAGAAAGCCCGCATGCAGCAACGAAGACCCAAAGCCACCAAAAAAAACCAAAACAAAACTATTGTGTGCTTACTTATTTTTAAAAATCAGAAACACTACCAATGGTTTCCACCATTTCAAAAAATAGAAAATGAAAATATTGGGGAGCACAAACCCCAGTTCAGTCCTCTGATGGACCCTGGACAACTTGTAAATGTAGGAAAATATGTCATTCCAGTTTAAGGTAGTCTAATACTTCCTAGGAAAACATGGACAACACAAAAAGTTAAAATCACCTTCAGCAAAGCACCAAAGGCTCAGCAGCTTAAATGTATTTTTTAAATCCAAAATGCTTTTCCACTGCCAAAATCTTAATTCAATTTTCAACATAGAAAAAAATGGATCAAAATTTTCTTCAGTGGCATTCAAAATGTTAGAGACATCTTGGATTAATTAAAATACATCTTAAATTAATTATTTATAGGGAGGTCATAAATAGCCTTCACATAAAAAAAAATATAGAAGCCATAATGATGACCTTCTGACATTTTAGATTTTCCTATTCCTCTTCAGAATATGAATAGCCAAATTGATCAAGCTCTTACTATTTAGCTAATACTATCATAAGCACTTTATAAGTATCAACTTACTAAGTACTTCAGCATTTACCTGTGATAGGTATTACTATTTATCATCCCAGCTTTACAGGTGGAAAACTGAAAAATGAGAGGTTAAGCAAGGCTGCACAGAACAAAATTGGTAGGGGGGAATTTAGGCAAGGAAGGATGGCTTCAAAACTCACAACAACATATGTATATGTATAGCTGATTCACTTTGTTATAAAGCAGAAACTAACACACTATTGTAAAGCAATTATACCCCAATAAAGATGTTAAAAAAAAAAAAAACTCACAACAATAAACACTATTCTCTGCTTCCTGCATGTAAAGAAACAGTGAAGAGTTTAAATCATAATACAGAGTGAATAATGAAAGCATTAAATTAGAAGAAATAGTTCTATGAAAGGAACCCACCAAATAAAAATCAAACATAAATAAGTGATTTGCAGTGTTTGAGAGTTCAATGCAGATTTTACATGAATGTACTTGGGCAAAGTTCACATTCTGTTGAATTACTATTTGTCTGATATTTGAATCCCTGATAAGCTGAGCAATAACCATAGGTGTCTCATGGTAGTTGTAAGAGGGTGAAATTTTCCCATTCACTTCTTCAACCCAATCAGAAGTATTCAGTCTGATAACTAATACTATGTACTTTGTCTCTAAATGGTTTAAAAGGCCAACAGTAAATAAGCACTACAGACTCTTGGACTCTTGGAATCACCAGGCCCCAAAAGGAATCTAGATTAAGATATGATGAACAGGGTCCTTAAACAAAGTGGATAACTTGAAAGTGTTGGTGAAACAGAAGCATTAAAAAAAAAAAGGCAGAAAGAAAGGAAGGAAGCTGAAAGGATAAAAATGTAATAAAGTGACATTGAAATGTCAATATATTATTTAAAAATGAGTAACTGTGAAATAACCCTCCTGAAGTTCAAATGGAAAGTAATGAAATCTCTACAACATTAATAAGAAAAAAAATACTACCAGTGCAAATTTTTAAATGCATCACAAATGAATGTATCCAATGAAATTTTGAGTTTCAAGACAAAAATCTTGAGGTGTAAAATGATATTAATAACGTCTGATTCCACTTTAAGTCAACATTAATAAACAAAAGAGATCATAATGATTAACAAAAAGGAAAAGACGTATATAATGTAATTATTCAAATTTTTCAAAAAAAAGAGAGTGTAAATATAAACTGAAGGAAAACAATTATAACATTTCAAAATAAATATTAACTGGTAATTATGAAAATTCAGACTTACTTTGGAAAGCCGATCACCATTTAAATCCTGAAGCTCGCCCATATCCACCACTACTGGACAAGCTGGAAGGCTGGGGCTGAAGGCCATGAGGTCGGTCTTGGGCGGCCTCTCCCCAGAGCACACCCGCTGCCGCCTCTGCTGCGAGTAAGACCAGCTCCCCACCGCGCTGGAGCACACCAGCGTGGGCTTCCCGGGCCCGCGCGCGCCCTCGCTGGGCAGCGCCGAGCACCGCAGCGCCGTGTACAGCAGCAGCGTGAGCACCAACAAGCTGGACACCGCGCAGATGGCGATGATCAGGTACACGTTCACATCCACTAACGCCGTCTCCGCTCCAGCGGCGCCGGTCGACGCCCGCGAAGAGGCCTTGGGCGCCTGGCCGCTGTCCTCCAGCGACAGCAGCACGGTGGCCGTGGCCGTCAGCGCCGGCTCGCCGTGGTCCTTCACCAGCACCAGCAGGCGCTGGCGCGGAGCGTCGACCTCGTCCAGGGCGCGCGTCGTGCTGATCTCGCCCGTGTACAGCCCCACGCGGAACGGGCTGCGCGCGCCACCTGCCGCCGGCTGCAGCTCGTACGACAGCCACGCGTTATAGCCCGAGTCCGCGTCCACCGCGCGCACCTTCGCCACCACGTGGCCCGCGCCCACCGACCGAGCCACCAGCTGGCTCAGCACGCCCGCCCCACCTCCCGTCCCGGGCAGCAGCAGTGCGGGTGCGTTGTCGTTCTCGTCCAGCACGAACACCTGCAGCGTCACGTTGCTGCCCAGAGGCGGCACGCCCGCGTCGCGCGCGCTCACCTGGAACTGCAGCAGCTCCAGCTCCTCGTGGTCCAGCGGCTGCAGCGCGTACACCTTGCCGCTCTCCGCGTGCACCGACACGTAGCTCGACAGCGCTCGCTCGCCCACCCGCCGCTCCACCAGCGAGTAGGACACCAGCGCGTTCTCCTGCGCGTCCGCGTCCCGCGCCGACACCGTGAAGATGTGGCAGCCGGGAGGGTTGTTCTCCTTCACGAACACCGTGTACTCGGGCTGCGCGAACGCGGGCGCATTGTCGTTCACGTCGGCCACCTCCACGGACACGCTGGCTGTGGCCGACAGGGAAGGCGAGCCCCCGTCCCTCGCAGTCACCACCACCTCATAGTTCGCCACACTCTCGCGATCCAAGGCGCTGTCCAGCACCAGCGAATAGTAATTCTTGAAGGTGGACACCAGTTTGAAGGGAACATGGGGCGTCAGAGAGCAGGTCACCTGCCCGTTGGCACCTGAGTCGAGATCGGACACGCTAATTAGGGCAATGACAGTGCCGAAATGAGCGTCCTCTCGGACAGGCAAGGATAAGGAAGTCAGTGCAATCTGAGGGACATTATCATTTTTATCCAAAACTTTCACCAAGATGGTGCAATGACCAGCCATGGGTGGGTGGCCTTTGTCTGTCGCATCAATACGGATTTTGTATAAATTTATATTTTCAAAATCTAAATTCCCTTGAATTACTATTTCTCCAGTATTTGGATCTATTCTAAACTGGTTACTAACCATGGATGGAACAAGACTATTAAAAGAGTATGAAAACTCCCCATTCGCTCCTTCATCCCTATCAGAAGCATTCAGTCTCATAACTATTGTTCCGTTATCTGAGTTTTCAAATATTTTTGCTTCATACTCTGACTGTCCAAAACTGGGAGCATTGTCATTCACATCCAGTACGGTGACCAGCAGCTGAACAGTGGCAGTGAGCTCAGGTTTGCCTTGGTCAGTAGCCATGAGGAATAAGTTATGTTCGGGCGCTTCCTCTCTGTCCAACGATTTCCTTAACACGAGCCCAATTTGTGTACTGTCATCACTGTTTGTTTTCACATCTAACGCGAAGTTTTCGTTGGAACTGAGCTTGTAGGTTAAGACAGAATTTGAGCCCACATCTGCATCCGACGCGCCCTCTAGTGGAAACAACGAATCTGGCAGCCTAGATTCGGAAATCAACACTCTTTGTTCCTTTACCGGGAACACAGGCGGGTTGTCGTTAATGTCCTTCACCTCCACCTCCACATGGAACACCTGCAGCGGCCGGTTCACGATCACCTCCAGGTGGATGCTGCACTCCACGCTCCGCCCGCACAGCTCCTCCCGGTCGATCCGAGAATTCACAAACAAAATGCCATTCTGCAGATTTACCTCCAGAAGGTCCCCGCGGCCTTTGGACGCCACCCGGAACAGGCGCGGCACCAGCTCCGTCAGCTCCAGCCCCAGGTCCTGGGCGATGCGGCCCACGAAGGTGCCGTGTTTGGCCTCCTCTGGGACGGAGTAGCGGACCTGGCCGCTCCCCGCCTCCCAGGCTGCAAGGAGCAGGAGCGAGAGAAGCAAACACCGGGATCTCAGTCGGCCTTCAGGTGTAATAAGCATTTCAAATACTTGCTGGTTTAGTTCCATCAGGAAATCTTGTCTAGGCATTAAGATGAAATATTGTATGATCCCGAGTCTGTTAATTCAGTTCTTCTGCGCCTGCCATCATTCAACACTCGTGGAAGGATGCAGTAACGGGAGCAATGGACTTGAATAACAGCTAGTGTAACTTCACGGTAGACAGCGACATCATGCGGCTCGAAAGGGTAAGTAATGACTTCACAACGAAGCTACGCTATAGTTCTTGAAGTTAAAGATATAGATATTTATATTACATATATATGTTTTGCCTTATTTTAATAGTAAATCTCCTCATGTTTGTAATTTGCAGGGTCAGTTTATCTCGTCTGTTTTCTTTTATTAGTTTAGAGTAGTGTAAGGGTTCGAAATACTCATCGTGAAACAACTTTCCTCCCAATAAAGGAAAAACTGTATCAGCCATTTTAGAAAGCTTAAGTGTGATATGAACCAGGCTTGGGAATTAGAAGTGCAAACTATCCTACATATTTGCATAGAGAAGAAACATGTGCATGTATTTCTGTCACAGAATATACTATTATATTTTGAGAAAAGAGTGTAATTTTAAATTAGCAAGTTTTACCCAAATTTTTAAAACCTTATAGATTATCAAAGTCCATTCTTTCTTTGTTGAGTGAACATCAACTACTCCTAATAATGTTTTTTAATTTAATAATGGAGGCTGAAAATTTTAGCACATATTCCTTACAACATTTCTTAATTTCTCTGCAGCTTATGTTAGTCCTCCCCCTCAAAATATTTTCCTTCTTGTGGAATTTCTACTTATACTTCTCCATCTTGTGGAATTTCTACCTATTGTGCTTTGCCGCTCTGATCCTTCCGCTGCTCCTAAATGACCTTATCCGTTTCTTTCTACCTCAACCTCTTATATGCTTTTATTTGTGTTCTCATCCCCTTCCAACATTTCAGACAAGACTTCTATTGAAGCTATTCCCAAACTCACATCTTCCTCCCCCTTTTCAATGGTTATAATTGTCATTTTTAGCCATACATGCTGATGACTCCTAGAAAATAATTTGATTACAATTTAAAGATTATGAAGATAAATCATTAATACCCCCCAAATTCAAACCCTTAAATTCACCTTTTATTTAATGGCATGAACATTCTACATGTCACCTATATCAATTTTTTATTACTCCATCTCCCTTACCTGCCCTATTCAAAGTTGGCCTATAGTCCATCTGTCCATCTGTCTTTTCACATACCACCATATTTATCTTCATGGGTACAGCTTTTATTGGATTGCACTAAACAAATAAATCCCAAGATGTTAGAATCACTTCTATGTGACCTGAGATATGGTCACAAGCCAACATTTCCAGTGTTATTTTCAACTACTCTCCAATATTCTATTTTGCAGACAACATAGATCACTTGCTTTCCTTCTTCCACAATACAACCTTTGTTCAATTTTTTAAAAATTACCTCCATCTTTACCTGTAAGAATGCTCCACTCATATCAAAGTCATGCCAAAATATCATCTTACCATGAATTCATCCTTAATGTCATCAACTGTAGGTAATTAAACTCTTTCTCAAAAGGAGACAATGAAAGTTATTAAAAAGAATTTTCAAACAGACACTTGCCAACACTCACCCTTCTGCACAATTCTGATATACTTGTAAAATCCTCACAGACAACTGTAATACAAAGTACCCCCCAACATGAGAACATTTTACATAACTTACATGACAACATCTTAAAATAACTAACCTAGATCTATCCTGATAAGTAGTAGTCCTTATCGCTTTCTATTACACTTATTTTGAGTAAACAAAGAGTTCATTTGACAACCAATAATAAGCCCCCAAATAAAAGGTTCCTTTGCTAACAGGAAGAAAGGCCTTGACAAAAGATATATTGGGGGCTTCCCTGGTGGTGCAGTGGTTGAGAGTCCACCTGCCGCTGCAGGGGACACGGGTTCGTGTCCCGGTCCGGGAGGATCCCACATGCGGCAGAATGGCTGGGCCTGTGAGCCACGGCCGCTGGGCCTGCCCGTCCGGAGCCTGTGCTCCGCAGCGGGAGAGGCCACAACGGTGAGAGGCCCGCGTACTGGAAAAAAAAACAAAAAAAAGATATATTGGCCTACAGTCTTGTTAGTTGAAGGTTTTCTATAGTGGTTAAGGTATTTCATAAATTGCTGCCCTACGTGAAGAATCTCTTTGAATATCAACTTTTAAATTAGTTAATTGAAGTATCAAATCTGTCTTTCTATTGAAGTTCCTAGCAATTTCCAGAAGGTTGGTAATATAGTCCAATTAACTGAAACAGTTGCAATAATTCTATTTATTGGCTCCAAGTAGAAAATTATACAATGTTACTGAAATCATATATGCAATTTCCTTTCCATTGGAAAAGGAAAATACTGGTCTCCTCATAAGAAACATCTTATATTTTTGTTTATTTATTTACTCAAACAGTTCATCTAATCAAGGGAGAGGATTGTGTGAGAAAAAAGTTTAGTCAATCCGTGAAAATCTTCCTCGCCCAGCAAAGAAAATTCTCAGTTATAAATAGTTTATATTTCAAAACTAAATTAACTTGATTTATTTAACTTGATTTTTAAAAAGCTGACAACTGTTACCTACAAATTTACACAGTGGTGAGAATGCCCTCTCCATTTATAGGACTCCCCCAAAGTAATGAGGTATTAGAAATGTTTAAATAGTATGATACAAGTGTACTTATAAAATTAAATACATGTGAGAATGCAAGAAATAGGAAAGCAATAAAAGGAATTGACATTTTGTCATATGAAATGTGGAATATTTATTCCTGGCTAAACCCATACTGTTTTTTAAAGAAGTGTAGAAAAACAGTTCTCTGTGTTTGAGATGGAGAGCACTCTTACCTATAGTAGATAAAATGTATGGCTTTGTTGTAAAAATGGTATTGGTAAACAACAAACTCGGGGGTGGTTATATCATAGTACAGTTTTTTAAAATCTAAAAACAAAAGGCAACAATAAATACAAATGTTTTCTAACTCAAAAATGTTAAGATTTTCCCAACTGTGAGAATTCATGATTATTTCTCACCAATATAATAATTTGTGTATTGGAAAATAAAAAGTAAGATAGAGAAAAACTAATCATTGCTCCACTAAATGTTGACGTTGGAGGTGGGGAATTATGACATATCTGCAAAATGGGACAACATGGGCTGGAAAAAAGAATGAAAAAACTCCTTAAGTAATATGTCATGATAGACAAATTATATTAAATGAAGGGGGAAGGAAAATCAACACAAATATTATGTCTTAAAATGGGAGACAGGAGTTTATTAGTATATGAAAAATTCTCTAGAAGAATAGCCAAGAAATTGGAAAGTTTGAAATATTCAGCAGGTGTATTAAGTGGTTTGATATTGGAGGTAGAATGGAAACATTTTAAAACATTTTAAATCATGTAAATGTATTTTGTATTCAAAAATGAATAAAATGAAGCCACTAGAGCTAAAAAGTTTTAATTATAAATATCAAATTCACCATTAGTATGCCAAGGCCAACCATTTAAACAGACTTGAAAGAGTCATTCAATGCACAAATATTACTGAAAAACTTAATTCAATATGTGTAATAAAAATACTCAAATAATGGATAGTATATGGAGAACAAAAAAGGCAAATTGACACGACGATGTTAAATATTTCTATGTAGTTACAACATGGGGCTTTGACAATAAATAATAATGCCAAGTATGTATCTTACAAGTATCTTACGACAACACTAATATTTGAAAATTGAAACATTCAACTAAAAATTTCAATCTGCAAATGCTTTCTATGGTCCACAGAAAACTAGTCCATTAACTCAAACTTTTAAAACCTTATAAAAAGGGGATTGTTACTGAAATAAACACTATAGTGCAAAACAATTTTCTCAAACAAAGTAAATTTTAAGCGTAACTATAAGTAAATGAATTAGTACCAAGAGAATTTATATCTAAAAGGATACAATAATTACTTACAAAGCCATAATTTAAAATACAAAGAGAAGATAGAGGATAATATTAAATATTTCATATTAAAGACAGGACGAAAAATTGCTGTAAGAGTTTTGAGACTCACGGTGTCCGTAGAAATGGGACCCTGAGGCAGGCTGGGGCTGAAGGCCATGAGATCTGCCTTGGGCGGCTCCTTTCGTGAAGATGTGGCAGCCGGGCGGGTTGTTCTTCACCAACACCGTGTACTCGGGCTGCGCGAACGCGGGCGCGTTGTCGTTCACGTCGGCCACCTCCACGGACACGCTGGCTGTGGCCAACAGGGAAGGCGAACCCCCGTCCCTCGCGGTCACCACCACCTCATAGTTGGCCACAGTCTCGCGATACAAGGCACTGTGTAGAACCAATGCATAGTCATTCTTGAAGGTGCACACCAGCTTGAAGGGGACATGAGGCATCAGGGTGCAAGTCACCTGCCCATCGGCACCGGAGTCGTGGTCTGACAGACTGATCAGGGCGATGACAGTGCCCAGTGGGGCGTCCTCTTGCACAGGCAGAGATAAGGAGGTTATGACCATCTCTGGGCTATTATCATTCTCATCCAGGATTTTCACTATTACTTTGCAGTGTCAGTTAATGGGAATGGACTTTTATCAACGGCATCAATATTAATTTCATATAAATTACAGTCTTCATAATCCAGTTTTCTTTCCCTGAACTGTTATTTCCCCACTATTAGATTGATCGCAAATTTAGATGTTACGTTGTCAAGAACAAGATTACTAAAGAGGTACACTATTTCCTTAATGCCCTCACCTGCTTCTGAGGCATTCAGTTTAATAACTAATATCCCGTTCGGTGCATTTTCCAGTATTCTGACATTATAAGTTGATTTATCAAATTCCGAGGCATCATCATTCGCATCCAATACATTGATCAATGACTGAACTGTACCTGTTAGTTCAGGTTTTCTTCCATCAATTGCAATCAGCAATAAACGATGTTCTTGCGTTTCTTCCCTACCTACTGGTTTCTTGAAAACTAGCTCTAAAAATTTTGTTTCCTCTTCATTTGTTTTAACATCCAAGTCAAAATATTCATTAGCTTGTAACTTGTATCTCAGTTCTGCGTTTCTTCCGATATCCATATCAGATGTGCCCTCTAGCGGAAACCTAGAATCCGCTATTCTTTTTTTTTTTTTTTTTTTTTTTTTCCGGTACCCAGGCCTCTCACTGTGGTGGTCCCTCCCGTTGCGGAGCACAGGCTCCGGACGCCGGCTCAGCGGCCATGGCTCACGGGCCCAGCCGCTCCGCGGCATGTGGTATCTTCCTGGACCAGGGCACGAACCCGTGTCCCCTGCATCGGCAGGCGGACTCTCAACCACTGCGCCACCAGGGAAGCCCGAATCCGCTATTCTTGATTCTAAAATAGTGTTTATTTTTGTCGCAAGAACCTTGGGGGGTTGTCACTAATGTCCTTCACCTCCACCTCCACATGGAACACCTGCAGCGGCCGGTCCACGATCACCTCCAGGTGGATGCTGCACTCCCCGCTCCGCCCGCACAGCTCCTCCCGGTTGATCCGAGAATTCACAAACAAAATGCCATTCTGCAGATTTACCTCCAGAAGGTCCCTACGGCCTTTGGATGCCACCCGGAACAGACGCGGCACCAGCTCCACCAGCTCCAGCCCCAAGTCCTGGGCGATGTGGCCCACGAAGGTGCCTTGTTTGGCCTCCTCAGGGACCGAAATTATGGAAACACCCCCATTTACTACTGCAACAAAAGGAATAAAATACCTAGGAATAAACCTATCTATGGAAACAAAAGACCTGTATGCAGAAAACTATAAGACACTGATGAAAGAAATTAAAGATGATACCAACAGATTGAGAGATATACCATGCTCTTGGATTGGAAGAATCAATATTGTGAAAATGACTATACTACCCAAAGCAATCTACGGATTCAATGCAATCCCTATCAAATTACCAGTGGCATTTTTTACGGAACTCGAACAAATCATCTTAAAATTTGTATGGGGACACAAAAGACCCCGAATAACCAAAGCAGCCTTGAGGGAAAAAAACGGAGCTGGAGGAATCAGGCTCCCTGACTTCAGACTATACTACAAAGCTACGGTAATCAAGACAATATGGTACTGGCACAAAAACAGAAACATAGATCAATGGAACAAGATAGAAAGCCCAGAGATAAACCCACCCATCTGTGGTCAACTAATCTATGGCAAAGGAGGCAAGGATATACAATGGAGAAAAGACAGTTTCTTCAATAAATGGTGCTGGGAAAACTGGACAGCTACATGTAAAAGAATGAAATTAGAACACTCTCTAACACCATACACAAAAATAAACTCAAAATGGATTTGAGACCTAAATGTAAGACCGGACACTATAAAACTCTTAGAGAAAAACATAGGAAGAACACTCTTTGACATAAATCACAGCAAGATATTTTTTGATCCACCTCCTAGAGTAATGGAAATAAAAATAAACAAATGGGATCTAATGAAACGTCAAAGCTTTTGCACAGCAAAGGAAATCATAAACAAGATGAAAAGACAACCCTCAGAATGAGAGAAATTATTCACAAACCAATCAATGGACAAAGGATTAATCTCCAAAATATATAAACAGCTCATGCAGCTCAATATTAAAGAAACAAACAACCCAATACAAAAATGGGCAGAAGACCTAAGTAGACATTTCTCCAAAGAAGACATACAGATGGCCAAGAAGCACATGAAAAGCTGCTCAACATCACTAATTATTAGAGAAATGCAAATCAAAACTACAATGAGGTATCACCTCACACCAGTTAGAATGGGCATCATCAGAAAATCTACAAACAACAAATGCTGGAGAGGGTGTGGAGAAAAGGGAACCCTCTTGCACTGTTGGTGGGAATGTAAATTGATACAGCCACTATGGAGAACAGTATGGAGGTTCCTTAAAAAACTAAAAATAGAATTACCATATGATCCAGCAATCCCACTACTGGGCATATACCCAGAGAAAACCTTAATTCAAAAAGACGCATGCGCCCCAATGTTCATTGCAGCACTATTTACAATAGCCAGGTCATGGAAGCAACCTAAATGCCCATCAACAGATGAATGGATAAAGGAGTTGTGGTACATATATACAATGGAATATTACTCAGCCATAAAGAAGGAATGAAATTGGGTCATTTGTTGAGACGTGGATGGATCTAGAGACTGTCATACAGAGTGAAGTAAGTCAGAAAAAGAAAAACTAATATCGTATATTAACGCTTGTATGTAGAACCTAGAAAAATGGTACAGATGAACCGGTTTGCAGGGCAGAAGTTGAGACACAGATGTAGAGAGCAAATGTATGGACACCGAGGGGGGAAGCCACAGTGGGGTGGGGATGTTGGTGTGCTGAATTAGCCAATTGGGATTGACATGTATACACTGATGTGTATAAAACTGATGACTAATAAGAGCCTGCAGTATAAAAAACAAACAAACAAAAAAACAACTAATACTAAACTTTCTTTGGGTTATTTGTATGAAAATATGTTAATATAAATGTTTCAAACATTACATGAAATTTCTAAAAAGCTTATATGTTCTGGTATAATGTTATAAGTCATAATTCTAGTTATTACTTTAAAATGTATATCTCAGAAATAACTAAATTTCCTTGTTGATTGCATTATTATGAACTTTCATCAAATCTTTAACCATGGTTATTTTTAAGTTTTTTGTCTTTTACAGACAGTTCTGGGTGTACTCTGATGCTTTTGCAAAAATGTTCCTATAAAAGGGTTTCACCTTCAAGGAATTCATGGAAAAGACTCTGACAAGTACAGGTTTCTGGTAACTGACTGTACTGCTGAACTGAATGAATAAGCATTTTCAGAACTCTAATGGAAAACTGATGAATTTATAAAAGTGCTAGTAAAAGATCAAGATGAAAAAGAATTAATTACATGGGACTGAGTGAACTGATGAGGATGATTATAATTTTAGTGACTTTCTGTTTGAATTTAAAAAAATCCCCCCCACCAAAAAAAAAATCCTAGGTCAAGTGAGTGGAAACTTGGTGAGATGCAAGATTCTTATACCATTAGCAAGTATCTAGGGTAAGAAAGAAGAAAGGAGGGTAACTAAAGAGTAATAAATTCAATAAGCTTGGTTCTTATGTACCAAGGAAAGGGGAGTGGAGGAAGAAAAAGGGGTTTAAAATAAAGTACAGAATCTTTATTCCACTAAATTTACTTTGTATGAGAGTACAAAATAGAACTTGGGTGTCAGTAGGAAAGAGAAAAATAAAATGTTCAGAAGATTTGTAATGACAGACATCATTGTAGTAGACAAAAAAGAAAAAGGGATAAAATATTTATCTCAATTCAAACTTTTTCATAAATGTTCTAAACTCATATCTGTCAGATATTTATAAATTCTTTATCCATTTCTAGAGGAATATAATTACATCTAGAACAACTACAGCTTCTTATGTACAATACCCAGAACTCAATACAAAATTATCAGGCTTACGAAGAAAGAGAATCATGAGAAAAAAATGAATAAAAAGACACACAGATGATCCAATTATTACAATGATATGACGGATCACAAATAAACTGTGATTAAGGTATTGAAATAAATACATAATAAATAATTTCACCAGAAAATTGTAATCTATTTTTAAACGGAAATTACAATCCTAAAGCTAAAAAAAGTCATAATTGAAGTTTAGATTCAGTTGATGATTTAATAATAAGAAGAGAATTTTGCTGAAGTATAAGATTGGTCAGCATAAAATATACAGCATATAATAGAGACCAAAAGTGATGTTTAAAAAATAGAGAGAGCATAGAAGATATAAGAGATATGGTGAAAATATTTTATAACATCTTTATTGTGGTATAATTACTTTAAGGTGAAAGGATTTAACACACATATTCCTTGAGTTACAGAAGGGAAAGAGAGAAAAGCATGAGGCAGAAGCAATATTCAAAGACAGATTGCTGGAATTTTCCTATACTGATGAAAGACATCAAGCCACATATTCAAGAAGCTTTAAAAACTGCAAACAAGGGCTTCCCTGGTGGCGCTGTGGTTGAAAGTCTGCCTGCCAATGCAGGGGACACGGGTTCGAGCCCTGGTCTGGGAGGATCCCACATGCCACGGAGCAACTGGGCCCGTGAGCCACAACTACTGAGCCTGCACGTCAGGAGCCTGTGCTCCACAACAAGAGAGGCTACGATAGTGAGAGGCCCATGCACTGTGATGAGGAGTGGCCCCTGCTTGCCGCAACTGGAGAAAGCCCTCACGCAGAAACGAAGACCCAACACAGCCAAAATTAAATAAATAAATTTAGAAAACAAAAACTGCAAACAAGATAAAACCAAAGAAAACTAAAATTGAGCATATAATAAAGCCATTGAAAATCAAAAACAAAGAAAAATTTTACAAAGCAGCTAGAGGGGGGAAGAAAATGTTACGCTACCTGAACAATAAACTTGACAGCCATCTTCTCAAAATACTATGGAATGTCATCTGAAAGCACTGGAGGGAAAAATAACTTACAACACAGAACTTAATATTCAGCAAAACTATTCTTCAAAAGTGTTGGCAAAATAAGCATATTTCTCATATTCCATAGATTAAGTATTTCTTTACCACCACTAAAAGAAATATTAAAGAATTTATTCATAAGGAAAGATATCCCAGAAAGAAACAAGAAAAAGTAACTTTAGGGACTTCCCTGATGGCACAGTGGTTAAGAATCCACCTGCCAATACAGGGGACACGGGTTCAAGACCTGGTCCGGGAAGATCCCACATGCCGCGGAGCAACTAAGCCCATGCGCCACAACTACTGAAGCCCGGGCACAGAGAGCCTGCACTCCACAACAAGAGAAGCCACCGCAATGAAAAGCCCGCGCAACATAACGAAGTGTAGCCCCTGCTGGCCGCAACTACAGAAAGCCTGCCTGCAGCAACGATGACCCAACACAGCCAAAAATTAATTAATTAATTTTTTTAAAAAGTAACTGTATAAAAAAACAATAATAATGTAATCTGTTCCTAGAGTATATGTATAATTGAAAGGCATAATATTAAAAGAAAAAGTGAGAGCAAGTAAATGGAGTTATTATTCAAGGTCCTAGCATTGTCTGTAAGTGGCAAAAGTATTAGTTTAATCTATACTAAACAAGTCAATGATGCTTGTTATAGTACCCAGGAAATCAATAAAGAAATTAGTAAAAGAATGTATAACTAAAAAGATAATTCAGGAGAAAATGAAATAATTATAATATACTAATCCAAATGAAGACAAAAAAGAGGAGGAAGAGAAGGGAATTTTTAATAATTTTTTAAAACCTACAGCAAACATAATTAATAATAAATTATTGAAACCTTTCATTTAGAGTTCATAAATAGACAAGAATGTCCACTATTGCCAGTTCGGTTTAACAGAGTACTAGTGGTCCTACCCAATCCCATAAAGCATACTAAAGATATAAGGATTGGAAAGGAAAAAATACAACTCTCAATATTTTCTGATAGAATGATTGTCTATATCAAAAAATACAAAGCACCTATAGACAAATTATTAGAATTAATAAATTATCTTAGCAAGTTAGCTGAATAACACGTCAATAGAAAAATACAAAATATTTTCATACGTATCATTAGTAAACAGAGAAAAGATTTTTAGCTTAAAGTTGATATTTATAATGATCACAAATGACAATTATCTAAGAGTAAATCTAATGAAAGATGTATATATAGGACCTCTACACAGAAAATTATAAAATATTAAGAACAATTACAGGTTATTTAGATACATAGAGCATGCTCATGAACCGAATGACATTATTGTAAAGATGTCAACTAGTTTCACGTTTCTCAGTAGATACGATGCAGTCCAAATCAAAACCTCACCGAGTTGTTTTTATGGAATTTACATACAAATTTAAGTGGAAATGAAAGAGGCAACATGACATTAATGAAAAAAAAGTCAAATAGCTTACAACAATAACAACAAAAAGACCATGGTTATATAACAGAAAAGTGTTTTATAAAACATGTGGAACTCATCTTTTTCAAGTGGTCTTGCTTCAGTTGAATATCCTTGGGGAAAATTAATCTTGACCCCTATGTTCCAATAAAGACAAAAAATTCAAAATGGATTGTATATGTAATGTGACCAATTAAACAAAAGACACCACAAGAAATTATCTTCATGGAACAGGATCAAGAAGAAAAGAATGATAAGCTGAACTTAACTAAAATTAAAAATTTCTATTCACCAAAGGACAAAAGAACAAAAAGAGAAGTCACAGTGTAGAAGAGTGCAAAATCAAGAAAGGGGTTATATCCAGTATATGAAAATTTTCAAAAATCAGTAGATGAATACAACAGCATAGGAAAAATAGGTAGGAGACTTGAACAGCTACTGCACAAAATAGGATCTAAAAATGGCCAATAATAATAACACCAAAAGGTGTTCAACCTCAATTACAAATCAAGAAACATAAACACATCCAGCAAAACGGCAACAATATAAATAAACTAACAATGCCAAGTTGTGGAGATGAAGAAGAATAGGAATTCATACAGTGCTAGCATGAGTGTGAACAGGTAAAAGCATTTGGTGAAACTGATTGACATTATCAATTAAAGAAGAAGATATGTACATAGGTTATGTTCCACTAATCTCGATCCTAGCTAAATAATAGAGAAAAGTGTGTCCACGGACATTGAAAATGTTACAAATATATTGATGGCAGAAATATGTGAAATAGACATAAAGAGAAATAATGTAAAATTCTCAAGAGTGGAGCAAATAACTCACACCCTATTCATAAAACAAAGTACCAGAGAACATAATAAATTAAATGAACTCCAAGTACATATGGCAATATGGATTATTCCATACAATGGTGAATGATAAATATGAAGAACACACAAACACATGCACACACATAATACATTTTGTGCAATTCCATTTCGATAAAATTTAGGAAACAGGTCAAAATCATTTATAAAGTTAAAACTGTGGCTACATTTGGGAGAGAAAGAGGGGAAAGATATTTGGGAGGTGCATTTTAGTGGCTTCTGGAGTGGAGGTAATAGAAGTTTTCACTTCCAAGTAGCTGATAGAGCTATAATATTCATTCTGTGCACTTTTCAGTGTATTATGAGCAAATAACAAGAAAATGCTCTCTAAAAGCTGATTACAACTGAAAACAAGTAGGTGAAGATAGTAACCACAAAATTTATAACACTAATTATAATATGCATCGAATAAGAATAAAAACAAAACAACATGTATTGCCTTAGTGTCCTGTAATTCTAAAAGATTTTAGTTTAAAAAGGTATGTAAGAAGTAAACATTTAATTCAGAGAAATTTGGTTCTGAGAATTTTTTTAATTAAGAAGAAATTGATATAATTAAAGAATATGAGGGACTTCCCTGGTGGCTCAGTGGTTAAGAATCTGCCTGCCAGTGCGGCAAACACGGGTTGGAGCCTTGGTCCGGGAAGATCCCACATGCCACGGAGAAGGTAAGCCCGGTCGCCACAACTACTGAGCCTGTGCTCTACAGCCCAGTCGCCACAACTACTGAGCCCGTGTGCCACAACTACTGAAGCCCGCGTGCCTAGAGCCCGGGCTCCGCAACAAGAAGGCACCGCAATGAGAAGCTCGCGCACCGCAACGAAGAGTAGACCCCGCTAGCCGCAACTAGAGAAAGCCCGCGCGCAGAAGCGAAGACCAAATACAGCCAAAAATAAATAAATTTTTAAAAATTTAAGAATATGAGACTTCAGAGTAAATAAAGGATATTTATACACTAACCTTTGAAAGAGAATCCTCAGCTGCTGGCTGCTGATCCTCTCTGTCCCCAGAGTCAGGTACACTGGGGCTGAAGGCCATGAGATCTGCTTTGGGCGGTCCCTCCCCAGAGCACACCCTCTGCCGCCTCTGCTGCGAGTAAGACCAGCTCCCCACCGCGCTGGAGCACACCAGCGTGGGCTTCCCGGGCCCGCACGCGCCCTCGCTGGGCGGCGCCGAGCACCGCAGCGCCGTGTACAGCAGCAGCGTGAGCACCAACAGGCTGGACACCGCGCAGATGGCGATGATCAGGTACACGTTCACATCCACCAGAGCGGCCTCCGCGCCAGCGGCGCCCGTCGACGCCCGCGAAGAGGCCTTGGGCGCCTGGCCGCTGTCCTCCAGCGACAGCAGCACGGTGGCCGTGGCCGTCAGCGCCGGCTCGCCGTGGTCCTTCACCAGCACCAGCAGGCGCTGGCGCGGCGCGTCCGCCTCGTCCAGGGCGCGCGTCGTGCTGATCTCGCCCGTGTACAGCCCCACGCGGAACGGGCTGCGCGCGCCACCCGCCACCGGCTGCAGCTCGTACGACAGCCACGCGTTGTAGCCCGAGTCCGCGTCCACCGCGCGCACCTTCGCCACCACGTGGCCCGCGCCCACCGACCGCGCCACCAGCTGGCTCAGTGCGCCCGCCCCGACGCCCGTCCCGGGCAGCAGCAGCGCGGGCGCGTTGTCGTTCTCGTCCAGCACGAACACCTGCAGCGTCACGTTGCTGCCCAGAGGCGGCACGCCCGCGTCGCGCGCGCTCACCTGGAACTGCAGCAGCTCCAGCTCCTCGTGGTCCAGCGGCTGCAGCGCGTACACCTTGCCGCTCTCCGCGTGCACCGACACGTAGCTCGACAGCGCTCGCTCGCCCACCCGCCGCTCCACAAGCGAGTAGGACACCAGCGCGTTCTCCAGCGCGTCCGCGTCCCGAGCCGACACCGTGAAGATGTGGCAGCCGGGCGGGTTGTTCTCCTTCACGAACACCGTGTACTCGGGCTGCGCGAACGCGGGCGCGTTGTCGTTCACGTCGGCCACCTCCACGGACACGCTGGCTGTGGCTGACAGGGAAGGCGAGCCCCCGTCCCTCGCAGTCACCCCCACCTCATAGTTCGCCATACTCTCGCGATCCAAGGCGCTGTCCAGCACCAGCGAATAGTAATTCTTGAAGGTGGACACCAGCCTGAAGGGAACACTGGGCGACAGGGTGCAAGTCACTTGCCCATTGACACTGGAGTCGAGGTCGGACACACTTATCAAGGCGATGACGGTGCCCAGTGGAGCGTCTTCCCTAATTGGGAGGGACAAGGACTTGAATTCCATTACTGGGACATTATCGTTGGTGTCGCCAACTTCCACCATAACTGTACAATGGCCAGAAAGTGGGGGCTGCCCCTTATCAATGCCCTCTACAAGAATTTCATAGGATTTGCTTTCTTCAAAATCGATATATCCCTTTACCATAATTTCTCCAGTAATTGGATCTATGTAGAACTTGGATTTCACATTTGGTAAAATATCAGTTGAGAATGAATATGTAATATTCCCATTCAAGCCTTCGTCTAAATCTGAGGCGTTAAGTTTAATTACCAACGTTCCATTAGGAACATTTTCTAGTAATTTCACTTCATAGAGTGTTCTGTCGAAAGCTGGGGCGTTGTCGTTGGCGTCCAGCACTTTGACGAGTAACTGAACGGTGCCAGTTAGTTCAGGTTTGCCGCCATCAGAGGCGGTAAGCACTAAAAAAATCTCCGGGGCTTCTTCTCTGTCTAAAGGTTTCCTTAATACTAACCCAAGACGTTTTACTCGCTCTTCATAGGATGGTTTTTCCAGCGAGAAATACTCACTGGGGCTCAGTGTGTAAGTGAGAAGAGCGTTGGCCCCAATGTCTGCATCGGAGGCGCCCTCTAGTGGAAACCGAGAGTCAAGCGGCCTGGATTCAGCCATAAACAGATTCTTTTGTGTTCCCGGGAACACAGGAGGATTGTCGTTTATGTCCTTCACCTCCACCTCCACATGGAACACCTGCAGCGGCCGGTTCACGATCACCTCCAGGTGGATGCTGCACTCCACGCTCCGCCCGCACAGCTCCTCCCGGTCGATCCGAGAATTCACAAACAAAATGCCATTCTGCAGATTTACCTCCAGAAGGTCCCCGCGGCCTTTGGACGCCACCCGGAACAGGCGCGGCACCAGCTCCGCCAGCTCCAGCCCCAGGTCCTGGGCGATGCGGCCCACGAAGGTGCCATGTTTGGCCTCCTCCGGGACGGAGTAGCGGACCTGGCCGCTCCCGACCTTCCAGGTTGCAAGGAACAGAAGTGAGAGCAGCAAACGCCGGTATTCCTGGCCGATTCCCCAGGAAAACTCCATCTCAAGCCCGCAGTGCTTTTTTCTCATGAAGGGGGTCTTGTTTCAAAATGAAGAGATATCTCCTGACCGTTCAGTCCAGTCCCACTGCATCCTCCATTTTTCAGCATCTGGATGGTGGATGCAGCTTCTTTACAGTAAGAATAGGAGGGATTTTTTTTCTTTCTTTCTCGCTCTATCGGATCAATTTTATGGTACAGAGCGACATCATGTGGCTCCGAACTGTAAGTAACAGATTCTGGAAATGCATACTCTAAGTCTTAATTATTCTTTCATCCATTCCGCCTTTGGAGAATAGAATCTCATTTTGTACTACTGGGGTACACATTTTGCACCACTGATTTATTGTGATCCTTAGTTTCACCACAGGAGCAGCTTTCACTTCAGTGGAAATACTTTTTTCATAGAAGTTTTAAGTATTTACAGAGACCGAACTGTAGTTAACATAGCACTTTGCAAATATACAATTGGCAAAGTGTTGGTTAGGAAATTCATGACAGGTTTTGTGTGTGTGTGTGTTCCTGAGAGTGATGAAAGGTAGTTATTAATGATGACACACTCTTCATCATTGGATTTTACATTCCCGGTGTTGAAGATTTCAGAGAATTAAGCTCTAGGAAAACTCTGATCTCCAAAATAAGTCATTGAAAGAGAATTTCAAAAATGTTTGAAAAAGGAAGCAAAGACCATCAGCACTTAATTGAAAGTCTTCCTTGCTGTGGACAAGGAAGCTTTAACAAGGAAGTAGGATGTTTCGGTATATAATTTGTGTTGGGAAGTATTCCAGATAATTTTATTCAGTGGAACCTATTCACCTCCCATGAGCAAGATGGGTATTCTCATTTTGTCTCTTACAGTTTATAAACGCTTGCTTGTTCTCCAGGATCTAATATGCCTCAACTTGTATTCTCTCCTACAGCACTCACATATTTTAGTCAAAGTGGACAATTTCCTGCTTCCAATGACATTTTTCATGAAACAGATATACTCATTTCATTCCCTGCCTAAGTAATATCCATCATTTCCAAACTCTTCTCAAAGCAGTTTCCCCCATTATATAACAAGTTAAAACTTCCTTGACCAACAAAGACTTTCATGATTAAGCCAATTGGGCAGGCATCTTTATTTTCTTTTATACTATAGCATCTAGATAAAATCACTTGGGACATTTATTACATTAATTTCTCTTTTGTAGGCATTGGGGTATGTGTGTCTAATCCTCCATTTTTGAAGTATAAACTTTTAAAGAGAATATTTGTGTTATAATTGTTTAATAGCTCAGAATACTTACTGAATATCTGCTGAACATTTACCCTATAGAATGGTCTGGTTTTCTTCAATTGCTTAGTAAAATGCATTAAATTAAGGTGGTCATGCAGCTAGTTAAGAAATATGATATCTCAGCAACCTCTATAATTTTCCAGAGATACAAAAATATTTTCCTTAGACATTGCTCTACTTAAGATATATTTCAATTTCCACATTGAAAACCTGGATTTTAGCTTAGTTTTCATTCCAGTTCCTGGCAATCATGATCTTTGAGACATTAATAGTTCTAATGGTCAATAAAGAATTCCCAAATAATAGAGCATAATATATTTCCCTGACACACACAAAACAATATAGAAGGACATGATGGTAGCTATTTTAAAACTTTCCTTGACTTTTATGTTCATAAACCTCTTACTCCGTAGTTGTCTAAGACAAAAAAAAATCAATCTAGTGAAAATAGCTCTAGGCTCCCTTTCTACGAAAAGCCACATTGCCCCCCCATTTTTTCTGAATTAAAACATAAATCAAAGTAGTTTCACTGTTCCAGTACCCAAACTGCAGATTTGTGCAAAAGGATTAGTATCAAACACCCTGAAAGGAAGTGAAAAGGACTCCCTGTCCATTTACTTTATTTTGCAAGTAATTAAATGCATAGATGAGGTATGCGAAAGAATAGAAAGGATATTTGTTTGGGAGCTATTCACTATTTACCGGGTATACAGACAACACATCTCTAAAGGGAAAAACTCAAAAGTCTTTAAAATGTCTTATTAGCTGAGAATCATGTTAGTCAAGAAGTTGAAGAGGAGGACTTCCCTGGTTGCACAGTGGTTAAGAATCCGCCTGCCAATTCAGGGACACGGGTTCGGGCCCTGGTCCGGGGAGCAACTAAGCCTGTGCACCACAACTACTGAGGCTGCGCTCTAGACCCTGTGAGCCACAACTACGAAGCCCACGTGCCACAACTACTGAAGCCCCCATGTCTAGAGCACAGTGTGCTCCGCAACAAGAGAAGCCACCATAATGAGAAGCCTGCACACCGTAACAAAGAGTAGCCCCCACTCGCCGCAACTAGAGAAAGCCCATGCGCAGCAACAAAGACCCAACGCAGCCAAAAATAAATAAATAAAATTTAAAAATAAAACTATATGCCCATTTGTACTAAAAAAAAAAAATTGAAGAGGGGAGCTGGATTTGAAGACTGAAGTCCCACATCCTGGAAGACAAGAACTCTGGATGGCCCTATTATTCACAATAGGATGAAAATGATACCTAATAAAATAAATAGTGAACTGAGGTTAGACATGCTGTGGCTCATACTTGATGGACAGGAGGCCACAAAGGACAGTGCCAGAAAGAGGAAATGGAAGTGGAAAAAAGGAGGATTATGTATTTTATATGTTGGCCTATCCCACAATGTCATTGAGTATTAATCAGGTTTCACCAAGGAAACTTGAACAAAGAAGTAGGAAGTTGTAGTACATAACTTGTGTGGAAAAGTATTCCACACAATTAGAATGGAATACACCGGAGCAAGGTTGGTATCTTCATTTTTGTCTCTAATGGTTTAGAATACTTGCCCATTCTCCAGTCACTAACATACCTAAGCTTTGGTTTCCAGTGGCAAAGAAACTTCAATGGGTGACCAACTTTTTACTAGGGTAACTGACCAAATACCAAATAGGGGAATGAATGGAAAATAATTTCACTTCCAGTTATTTGGAACTTCGTACTTGCTACATGACACACATTAATAGGTTGGTATTCAGAGGAGGGTCACCAGTAATAACATTGACTTATTGAACTTTTTGGACATTAGCATCATTAATACTGCATGTAAAAGAGGTTAATAATAAATAAGTTTTGCTAATTGAATAGTTTCAAAATGAGATATACAGTATTTTTCTCTACACTGTTCAGATAGAAAATATTTCTTAACAAGATTAATAATATTCTTTCGAAAGCAATATTTTCTAAATTATGATATACTAAAGAGAGTATTAAAATTTCACTTCCTATTGAATGCTTACTAATAAAAAGTAGTGAGAAACAGAAGGGAGAAAATGATACAATTCTAAAAGCAATAAATTTATTATTCTAATTTTTTTTTACCCAATTGGAAAACTAGCAACAATACACAGTATTGCCAAATGTGAGCACAAAAATTAAAACAATCATGTTCAAGTAGAAAGAAGGAACTGAGAATACAGATAAATGGATAAGCGAGTAAAAGAGGCTCTATAGGAGACAACAGGCTTAATAAACTAATGTTTGAAACAGAATATGTAAAAGCATAATAAAAAGGAAGAGTGTCAGTGACATTTGGACTAACATCCAGTAGGAATTTCCAATAAAAAGTGTCATAAGTTACTGAAGCATTGTGCAGGTATTAGCATACCACAGTTTAAGTCAAATATTCTAATCAATTCAATTTACCCTGGAAAATATACTTAGTTTCTATCCAGATTTGTAGCAATAAAATAATTCTACAGCGACTTTTAAAAACCTGCAAGTATGGGTCTTACCATTTATTGCTGATTCGGTTCAAAGACATTAGTCATAAGAAATTCAAACACTTTAACCACAAAACCAATACCTTGAAAACTCTATTGACAGCAACAAGACTAATTAACTATTAAAATGTTTCCAAAGGAGTAGTAACGTTGAGAATTAAAAACAAAGACAGTTTTGAAAGGATTTTTAAAAGTTACTCACCTTAGCAGGAAGATCAACCTTCACATCCGTCTGCTCTTCTCTATCCCCACTAATGGGGCCCGGTGGAAGACAGGGGCTGAAGGCCATGAGGTCTGCCTTGGGCGGCCCCTCCCCAGAGCACACCCTCTGCCGCCTCTGCTGCGAGTAAGACCAGCTCCCCACCGCGCTGGAGCACTCCAGCGTGGGCTTCCCGGGCCCGCACGCGCCCTCGCTGGGCGGCGCCGAGCACCGCAGCGCCGTGTACAGCAGCAGCGTGAGCACCAACAGGCTGGACACCGCGCAGATGGCGATGATCAGGTACACGTTCACATCCACTAACGCCGTATCCGCACTCGCGGCGCCGGACGACGCCTGCGAAGAGGCCTTGGGCGCCTGGCCGCTGTCCTCCAGCGACAGCAGCACGGTGGCCGTGGCCGTCAGCGCCGGCTCGCCGTGGTCCTTCACCAGCACCAGCAGGCGCTGGCGCGGCGCGTCCACCTCGTCCAGGGCGCGCGTCGTGCTGATCTCGCCCGTGTACAGCCCCACGCGGAACGGGCTGCGCGCGCCACCCGCCACCGGCTGCAGCTCGTACGACAGCCACGCGTTGTAGCCCGAGTCCGCGTCCACCGCGCGCACCTTCGCCACCACGTGGCCCGCGCCCACCGACCGCGCCACCAGCTGGCTCAGCGCGCCCGCCCCGACGCCCGGCCCGGGCAGAAACAGCGCGGGCGCGTTGTCGTTCTCGTCCAGCACGAACACCTGCAGCGTCACGTTGCTGCCCAGAGGCGGCACGCCCGCGTCGCGCGCGCTCACCTGGAACTGCAGCAGCTCCAGCTCCTCGTGGTCCAGCGGCTGCAGCGCGTACACCTTGCCGCTCTCCGCGTGCACCGACACGTAGCTCGACAGCGCTCGCTCGCCCACCCGCCGCTCCACCAGCGAGTAGGACACCAGCGCGTTCTCCTGCGCGTCCGCGTCCCGCGCCGACACCGTGAAGATGTGGCAGCCGGGAGGGTTGTTCTCCTTCACGAACACTGTGTACTCGGGCTGCGCGAACGCGGGCGCGTTGTCGTTCACGTCGGCCACCTCCACGGACACGCTGGCTGTGGCCGACAGGGAAGGCGAGCCCCCGTCCCTCGCTGTCACCACCACCTCATAGTTCGCCATACTCTCGCGATCCAAGGCGCTGTCCAGCACCAGCGAATAGTAATTCTTGAAGGTGGACACCAGCTTGAAGGGTACATGATGAGTCAGGGTGCAGGTCACCTGCCCGTTGGCACCGGAATCGCCGTCAGAAACGCTGATCAGAGCGATTACCGTTCCTAGTGGAGCATCTTCTAATACAGGTAAAGAGAGTGATTTGACAACCAACTCAGGTACATTATCGTTGGTGTCCAAAATTTCCACTACAACCGTGCAGTGATCTGCCATTGGGGGATTTCCTTTATCTGTTGCTTCTACCTGGATTTCATATAACTTAGTGAACTCGAAATCTATGTTACCCTTTACACTGATGTATCCATTAACAGGGTCTATGTGGAATTTCGACAAAGTATCTGCTGACATGTCTGTATTGAAAGAATACACAATGTCCTTATTTATCCCTTCATCCAAATCAGAGGCGTTAACAGTCACTACTAGGGTACCGTTTGGTGCATTTTCAAATAATCTGACTTTGTAGATCGTGCTCTCAAACTCTGGGGCATTGTCGTTTACATCTACAACGGTGATCTTCAGTTGAATAGTACCAGTGAGTACTGGTTTCCCACCATCAACTGCTGTTATAAGTAAGTGATGCTCAGGAGTGACCTCTCGATCTAAAAGTTTTTTCAGCACAAGTCCAAGTGATTTAATTTCCACATAATTTCTTTTAACATCCAAGGTAAAATATTCATTGAAGTTAAGAGTGTAGGTCAATAGCGAATTAGCTCCGATATCTGCATCTGATGCGCCCTCTAGCGGAATCCGAGAACCAGGCGGCCGAGATTCATAAATAAACAAATTTTTTACTGCCATTGGAAAAACCGGCTGGTTGTCGTTAATGTCCTTCACCTCCACCTCCACATGGAACACCTGCAGCGGCCGGTCCACGATCACCTCCAGGTGGATGCTGCACTCCGCGCTCCGCCCGCACAGCTCCTCCCGGTCGATCCGAGAATTCACAAACAAAATGCCATTCTGCAGATTTACCTCCAGAAGGTCCCCGCGGCCTTTGGACGCCACCCGGAACAGGCGCGGCACCAGCTCCGCCAGCTCCAGCCCCAGGTCCTGGGCGATGCGGCCCACGAAGGTGCCGTGTTTGGCCTCCTCGGAGACAGAGTAATGGACCTGGCCGCTCCCTGCCTCCCAGAATAGGAGGTGCAGAACCGAAAGCAGTAGTCGCCAGACTCCCCGACCTTCTCTCCAGAAAAATACCATTGCAAGGGTTTTTCCAAATATTGGGTCGCTTTTGCATCGATCAAAAATTTTTAAATATTTCTAGTTCCTTATTTTTCATTTCTTAATCATTCCGTGCACGTATTTCAGAGATGGTGAGGAAAACTAGCATCTTAATACGTAATAAATGCTGTATATCTTTTGTGGTGAAATACCTTGCGGTAGACAGCGACATCATGTGGCTAAATGTGTAAGTATTAAATAAATGTATTTACCTTTTTTTCCTTCCATTGAACTTTCCCCCATTTTTTTCCCCTGTAATTTCCTTCGAGCACTCCTCAAAGTCTTCATATTTTATCAAAATATATCCTTAGAACTTTTATGCTAATTCATGACTTTAAATTAGGCCAATCCATGGCATATAGTTACATATAGTAAAATAGTGATTACTATTATAACAGTAGTGGACATCTTTTGGAAATATTTCCGATGTGACAAGTACTATTTCATTTGTTTTAATAGGGTTATCCCATTAAATTCTCACAACAACCCTCTGAGGTAGGTATTAATATGATTCACTTTTTACAAACAGTGAAGTGGAAATGCATACAGGTTAAGTAACTTAAAAGTAATATTAACTGGTGGTGTTGAGTAGGATCTCAATATGATTCAAGACTCATGACTTTAACCACTTGGCCACAAAGTCTACATTTTACAGAAAAATCGGGTCTTTGATATTTGTAACCGTCAAAACAACAGACATTGAAAATTTTACTTCTACATTACTATGGCAATCGTTAATTTATAAAATATGTTTCTTACTTTGTAGAATGTCTACGAACCACTCCTGTGTCCTTTATCCAACAAATGCAACTTTGTTAGCTGTCTCAGCTGTTTATATAAAGATGCCACAAGTCAGTCTTTTACAGTGCAGTTATTCTGTAAATTTGGTTTTTGTTGCATGAAAACACTGTGTGATTGGATATTTGTTATATTCATATCATACCAAGGAAAAGTATATTAGTTTTTTAAATTTACACATCACTTGTACATTTCAATTTACCTGTATATCTTAACATGTTTACAATATGAAATAATTCTGTTTTTAATAATCTCCACTCTGGATGAATTTCTGGATTCCAATTTGTTAAAAAGCTGTTACTTGTAATAATTGGTGTTTAACCAATTATTAAAGAGAGAAAAGTAACTTTGGAATATGACTCACTCAACACATGTAAGACTAGGCAATGAAATATACTAAATGTCTCTGTAAAGTTAGTAAAAGGCATGCATTCTCTGAGCATTTGGAAGCTGAGCAAAGAAAATTCATGGGAAGAGGTTGAATTTAGAGAGGTAAGAGAATGCCCAGATTTTTGCTTATAGTTGGACTCTTTTAAAATGAAATCAAACGTGTGCTTTAAGGAAATTCCCTGGTGCTCCAGTGGTTAGGACTCCATGCTTCCACTGCCAAGGGTGCAGCCAAAAACAAACAAACAAAAAATGTGATTTAAATATTAGGAGAAAAGTTTTCATACCAGGTTTTCCATGTACTCATTGAATGCAAGACTGCATTGCAACTTACTCATATTTTATCATTCACATTTAGAATAGAATAAATTATCAATTAAATTTTAATGTATAAATAAGTGAATATTTTAAATTAACTTTCTCAAGAATATAAGTAAAGAGGTAAGTTACATTAATGATATTTGTTAATATCAAACAGATAATTTCTAATTGATTCTCTTGTACTAGTTCATGAAAAAGAAGTAAACATTTAATGGGTTTCCCTGGTGGAACAATGGTTAAGACTTCCAATGCAGGGGGTGCGGGTTTGATCCCTGGTCGGGGAGCTAAGATCCCACATGCCTCGGCGCCAAAAAACCAAAAACATAAAAAACAGAAGCAATATTGTAACAAACTCAATAAAGACTTTAAAATGGTCCACATCAAGAAATCTTTTTTTAAAAAGTAAACATTTAAGAATTATTTTGGAAAAGAGTGTATCTAGGACATAATTAAGATATCAATATGCCAGTTAGTGCTTTGATGGATCTTGAAAGGTAGTAGCTAGTTTTAAAATGAGAGACAAAATTAAACATTTTTAAATATCATGGACTTCATATTGAGATGGCTTTCACAACTTACTGTAATACTTCACATTTCATGACATTTAAGTGTATACTATCTGCAAATTGGAATGGCACAGGGAATTTATAACAGAGTAGATTCCATAATGATTATTATGAGATGAAGTTAATACTAAAGTAACTATATGAGTTTAAAGTTGTGCTAATGTGTGGTTAAGGTATCAGTGAATAATATCTACTCTCACTTAGACATCTCTTTTGGCAACTGAATCAAGAAAATGTAAATAAGGAATAAGAAATCAATAAGAATTTATACAGTGATGTATTGTGACTCCTGGAGATATGAGTACACCTGGATATAATTTTAAATCTTACCATTTACCTAGAGTAGAAATGTAGTAGCCAGACTTCCAGTAGGACAGATTCCATCTGACCATTCACACTTTCTGTACACTAGTCTCAAGAAGGTGGTGAGTAGCTATAGTACTCTAGGTGGGATGACTCATCCCAAGAAAGAGCTTCAGCCATTTGTTTTTCTCTGTAAAGCCTCAGATGAACTTTTCTGATTCCCAGGAAATATATACTCACTGTATTTTGAGGCTTATCAACTCTAAGGCGCTAATATATTTCCCACAGGAACAGATTATCCTTAAATGAAGTTCAGTATTTCCCCACCAAACTCCTCAATTCCTTTAATAGCAGATCCCAGATAGAAATGATATTCTGGCCTATCTGTGAAATGGCTAAAGCTAAGATCACTTAGTGGAAGTTATTTCTTGATTCATCAATTCATCATTTGGGAGGAAATAAACCAGCAAATAACTAAGGACAAAAGAGTAGTAGAAGACAGTAATTTCACCCCAAGACATCTTCCTTTTGTTGAAAGAAAAAGTGTTTTTAATTTCCCTTCCAAGTGTAACATTTACTTATTTACTGATCAAGTTTAGTGTTTTAATTACCCAACATAGTAGTTACCAATGAAAATGTAGTCATTCAATGCCAGTCTTTGCCTTTTGGAAAAACTCCAACTTCATTAGGAATATAGTTGCTGCCAGGTGAAATTAAGTGAGCTCAGTCTTGGAAAATGTTATCACAGGCATAGTGTGTGGTACCAAAGGAAGGTGGTCAATCTCTGCACAGTGGGAGGTCTGCATACATTAGTCCAGTGATATACTTTAAGCGTGACTAAGCACCCCCACTAACATAAAGACTGGGTTAAAGTACTCTCCACTTGTATGAAGAAAAAGTCCCACCACCTGGTCACCCCACAATGTGACTTTTTTAATTAAACAAAACTGAGGGAGATTTTTTTTCTCAATAAACTCTCTACTGTGCCTTAAAACTCTAAGGATTTTGCAAATGTGAAATCTTTTTACTACTGAAAGACATACCTAAGATTAGCAATGATTTCTAAGTGATGTCATGTGTTGTAATGAGTTATGATATATACTTTGGATGTCTTGCCGTTAAAAATCTGTTCAGGCTGCTTTAAAATACATGAAAAGAAAAACTAACATATTAAGTGTTGAATAAACAGATAAAGATAAATGAATTTTTTTTTTTTTTTTTTTTTTTTTTT
>NW_020173922.1:5591888-5677435 GCF_003031525.2 Neophocaena asiaeorientalis asiaeorientalis | reverse complement strand
TGCGGGTCTCTCACTGTTGTGGCCTCTCCCGTTGCGGAGCACGCGCTCCGGACGCGCAGGCTCAGCGGCCATGGCTCACGGGCCCAGCCGCTCCGTGGCATGTGGGATCTTCCCAGATCGGGGCACGAACCCGTGTCCCCTGCATCGGCAGGTGGACCCTCAACTACTGCGGCACCAGGGAAGCCCGATAAATGAATTCTTGATCAAAAGAATAGTTTAGGAAATTCCCAGCATATTCTGACAGAATGGATGGTGTAAATTGAAAATATGTATTCCATAATCATCCTCTTTAAATTTTTTCCAATTGTGATTTTTTAATTTGAGAAAAAATATTTACACGTAATGTTAAGCTTTCAAATTTTGCTGAAGTGTTTTCTCAATACTTTAATCCTATTTTTCATGGCAAGATTTAATTAAGGAAAATCCAAAATGTAAAAATAAGAAAAGCATTTAAGTTCTTCTCAATGCAAGAAATTGATTTCTAATTCACACCATATATTGTACAAGAAAATGATACAAAATGAAAGCAAAGCTATGAATCAAAATAATTAATAGAATGTGTATGGCTGATTCATTTTGTTGTGCAATGGAGGCTAACACAACGTTGTAAAACAACTGTACTCCAATAATAATTAATTTTAAAAATTAATAGAATCATAGAGAACAAAGAAAATAGAACAATTTTAGAGCCGACAGAAAAAAAAAAATTAAAAGACTCACCTTTCCGAACTGTTCTGATTCTGAGAGTTGTTGCCTTTCTTCTGCTGAGTCTGGACCTTGAGGTAAGCTGGGGCTGAAGGCCATGAGATCTGCCTTGGGCGGCCCCTCCCCAGAGCACACCCGCTGCCGCCTCTGCTGCGAGTAAGACCAGCTCCCCACCACGCTGGAGCACACCAGCGTGGGCTTCCCGGGCCCGCACGTGCCCTCGCTGGACGGCGCCGAGCACCGCAGCGCCGCGTACAGCAGCAGCGTGAGCACCAACAGGCTGGACACCGCGCAGATGGCGATGATCAGGTACACGTTCACATCCACCAGAGCGGCCTCCGCGCCAGCGGCGCCCGTCGACGCCCGCGAAGAGGCCTTGGGCGCCTGGCCGCTGTCCTCCAGCGACAGCAGCACGGTGGCCGTGGCCGTCAGCGCCGGCTCGCCGTGGTCCTTCACCAGCACCAGCAGGCGCTGGCGCGGCGCGTCCGCCTCGTCCAGGGCGCGCGTCGTGCTGATCTCGCCCGTGTACAGCCCCACGCGGAACGGGCTGCGCGCGCCACCCACCGCCGGCTGCAGCTCGTACGACAGCCACGCGTTGTAGCCCGAGTCCGCGTCCACCGCGCGCACCTTCGCCACCACGTGGCCCGCGCCCACCGACCGAGCTACCAGCTGGCTCAGCGCTCCCGCCCCGCCGCCCGGCCCGGGCAGCAACAGCGCGGGCGCGTTGTCGTTTTCGTCCAGCACGAACACCTGCAACGTCACGTTGCTGCCCAGAGGCGGCACGCCCGCGTCGCGCGCGCTCACCTGGAACTGCAGCAGCTCCAGCTCCTCGTGGTCCAGCGGCTGCAGCGCGTACACCTTGCCGCTCTCCGCGTGCACCGACACGTAGCTCGACAGCGCTCGCTCGCCCACCCGCCGCTCCACCAGCGAGTAGGACACCAGCGCGTTCTCCTGAGCGTCCGCGTCCCGCGCCGACACCGTGAAGATGTGGCAGCCGGGAGGGTTGTTCTCCTTCACCAACACCGTGTACTCGGGCTGCGCGAACGCGGGCGCGTTGTCGTTCACGTCGGCCACCTCCACGGACACGCTGGCTGTGGCCGACAGGGAAGGTGAGCCCGCGTCCCGCGCTTTTACAACCACCTCATAGTTCGCCAGGTTCTCGCGATCCAGGGCGCTGTCCAGCACCAGCGAATAGTAATTCTTGAACGTGGACACCAGTTTGAAGAACTCATGGGGGGTCAGGGTGCAGGTCACCTGCCCGTTGGCACCGGAGTCGCGGTCAGACACCGTGATGAGGGCGATGACTGTTCCCAGCGGAGCATCCTCTCGGATGGGAAGTGAAAGAGACGTGATTGAGACTTCTGGTGTGTTATCATTGATGTCCACAAGTTTTACTGAAATTTTACAGTGCCCAGACATTGGTGGAATCCCGTTGTCATACGCAATGACTTGAATCTCATAAGATTTCACTTCCTCATAATCTAATTGTCCCTTAGTTCTGATTTCCCCTGAGCTGGGATCTATTTTGAACTTGGTCTTTATATTGGGGGACACATCACTACTAAATGAATACACAATCTCGCTGTTTGATCCTTCATCTGCATCAGAAGAATTTAATTTAATCACCAAGGATCCCTTTGCGATGTTCTCTAACAATTGTACTTTGTAAACTGATTGGTCAAAAGTAGGTTCGTTGTCATTCACATCTAATACCTTAATAAGCAATTGAACGGTGCCTGTGAGCTCAGGTTTGCCCCTATCAGTAGCCACCAGTAACAAATTAATCTCGGCAGTTTCCTCTCTGTCCAGAGATTTCCTCAGCACAAGAGACAAAGACTGGCTTAGTTCATCATTTGTCTGTATATCTAGAAAGAAAAACTCACTGGAGCTGAGCTTGTAGGAGAGAAGAGCATTTACTCCGACATCTGCATCAAACGCCCCCTCTAGAGGAAACCGCGAGTCAAGCAGCCTCGATTCGTGAAACCGGATAGTCTTTACTGTCACTGGAAATACTGGCGGATTGTCATTAATATCCTTTATTTCCACCTCCACATGGAACACCTGCAGCGGCCGGTCCACGATCACCTCCAGGTGGATGTTGCACTCCGCGCTCCGCCCACACAGCTCCTCCCGGTCGATCCGAGAATTCACAAACAAAATGCCATTTTGCAGATTTACCTCCAGAAGGTCCCCGCGGCCTTTGGACGCCACCCGGAACAGGCGCGGCACCAGCTCCGCCAGCTCCAGCCCCAGGTCCTGGGCGATGCGGCCCACGAAGGTGCCGTGTTTGGCCTCCTCGGGGACGGAGTAGTGGACCTGGCTGCTCCTGGCCTCCCCTGCAGCGAGGAGCAGAAGCGAGAGTAGCAGACACCCGACCTCTCCGCCCCTACTCTTAGAAGACACCATCACCAATACTCAGCGAGTTGATCAAATTAGAATATCATGTTTTGCAAAATTTTAAATATTGTCCTCTAGTCTCTGCTCAAGTCCTGCTGCTTCTCTTATTGTTCTGTCTCTCTGGAGTGACAAGAGGGCCCTGGGTATTTTTCTTCCTACAGAATACACTGTAGTAGACAGCGACATCATGTGGCCAAAATGTAGGCTCTACTATTTATTCTGTAGATTTAAAATTAAACAATTGTCTAGTCTAAGTTTATTGATAGCTTTCATTTAGGGAAAATATTTATTTTAAACTCTGAAATATATCATTCCCCCCTTTAATTGTGTTAAAAACATATAACAAAAAAAACATATAACAAAATTTACCATCTCATCCAGTTTTAAGTATACAATTTAGTATGTTAAGTATATTCACATTGTTGTGAAACAGATCTTGAGAACTTTCATCTTGCAAACATGAACCTCTATCTATACCCATTAGAAAACAAATCCCCTTTCCCACCACACCACACCCCTCTAGCCACCATTCTACTTTCTGGTTCTATGAATTTGACTACTCTATGTACCTCACATAAGTGGAATCTTACAGTATTTGTCTGTAACTGGGTTATTTCACTTAGCATAATGTCCTCAAGGTTCATCCATGTTGTAGCATGTGATGGATTTCCTTACTTTTTAAGGCTGAATAATATTCTGATGCATGTATATACCACAGTTTGTTTATCCATTCATCCATCTGTCCATGGATATCAGTGTTGCTTCCACCTCTTAGCTATTGTGAACAGTGCTATTATGAGCATGGGTGTGAAAATATCTCTGAGACCCTGCTTTCAGTTCTTTTGAATATAACAGAATTTTTTCTCGGTTTCTTCACATAAAACACACAGGAATCAAAGGGTATTTATTTTATACTTTATAAATTGAAAATATATTTATATATTCCATTTTTAGTTTGTTTTCTGAACTGTTCACAGATGTTCGTAAATTAACAATTCATTTGTTCCTCATTTGGATAATGTATTCTTAATTAAGAATGTTCCCTTTTCTACTACATTTGGATTTTCATTCAAGAACAGTATAATTGACCTCTTTTTAGTGTTAATTATTTGAGAATATCTTATTTTAATAATTCTTAGCTGTCCCGTTCATACACAAAGAATATGAAAATATGATCAAGATAACATAGGAATAAAATAAAATTAATTGAGGGTGGGTCAGTGTTCAAAATGCATAAAAGTTATTTTCAGTTACTCTAAGAAGGTCACAAACTCTGTTTTCAGCAAAGAGGAAAACAAAATTAACTGCAAGATTTATAGTGTCCATAAAAGAAAAGAAAAATCCCTGCTAAAGAAAAACTAGCTTTTCCTAGTACTGAAAACCAATGCTAATTTCTCCCTTTATTCCAATATCTTAAGATACTTATTCACACCATCTATAAAGTATATACTTATATTAATCATACTCTAACAATGAAACCCAAGTAAACTGACTTAAGCAAAAAAGCAGAGCATCATTTATTGTCTTATGCATGGAAATAGACAATTATTTACCAGTTTCAAGAAGAGCAAAAATGGCCAAAGTAATAGGCTACCTATTTTCAGGCCACATTTAGTGATTCTCAGCAGAAAAAAAATGCCCTTTTCCTAATATCCCCAGCAAAAATCCTAGAATATCACTTCCTTTGACCCAGTTTAGATGATGTATCTTTCCTTTAGTCAATAGTTGTGATGGTTCTCACATTGGCCAGACATTGGTTGCTTATGCATCCTTGAAGCCAGGAGATGAAATCAGGCATGCCTAAATTATGTGGACTGAAAATGAGGAGGCTGGTTCTCATGAAGACCAGTGCAAGAACTCATGTACCCAATTTCTCCTGGAGCTTAAACTACACATAGCTGCAGACTGGCCATTATATCATTACATAGTTGCAATGCAACTGCATATTAGTAACACCCCGTAGTTTTTTTATAATCAGTGGCCACTCTGGCTACTGTTGACATATTAAGGAATTACGCCTAGAATCCAGATATTAGCTCTAGGAAACACGGCTCGCTTAAGGGAATTTTTGCAATCCTATAAAGTAATTTTGCTAGATTTTGAGAATGACATGTCTGAAGGTATGAGGTACATTCTGCTGTTATTCAGGGTTTCTGAGGACCTAGAATGTCCCTCTCCCTTCCCTCAGAGAGATAGAGTACCATTGCCAGAAATCCAAGCACATTTCCCCTAATGGGGAAAGAGACTGAGAAGCCATGCTCAACAAATACACCAAGCTTGTATCTGTAGTGGTTAGAATAGTAGCCCCCAAAAGATATATCCACCCAGAACCTTAAAAATGTGTCTTTATTTGGAATAGAGATCTTTACAGATATAAATAAGGTAACCCTAACCCTAGCATTATCCTAGATTTGGGTGGGCCAAAAATCCAATGACAGGTGTCCTTATAAGAGACAGGAAAAGAGAAGATGCACAGAGACACATGAAAGAAGGAAATGTGAAGACTGAGGCAGAAATGGGAGGTATGCTGCCACAAGTCAAGGAATGCCAGGAGCCACCAGAAACTGGAAGAGGCAAGGAAGAAGTCTCCCCTAGAGTCTTCAGAAGGAACGTCACCCTGCCAACACCTTGTTGAACTTTTGGCCTCTAGAACTGTGAGAGAATAAATTTCTGTTGTTTCAAGCCCCCAAGTTTGTGGTAACTTGTTGCAGCAGCACTACAAAACTAATATACTATCCATTGCTACAATTATATCCTTTGCCCTTATCAAAGCAAACTGTCAATTCCTTAAGATTTATGTGTCTGAGCATTTATTCTTGAAAAATCCTCATTCAGGTCTTTCACAAAACTACAACAAAGTCCCAGAAGGAAAAAAACAAGGGGAAACGGATGCTAGGTAAGAAAAACAAAAAAAGAAGAGGTGCCAAAAACATTTTAAATTCCATTTATTTTTCTTCTCCTGCTTTTTATATAAAAATAAATCACTACACAATAATTTTTTCCATGGAATCCAAGTTACCTCATCTACTTAATGGTCAGATACCTTAGTGCAAGGGTGAATAATAATGTTCTCCTATCAGTTGTATTACCTGTTTTAATGCTCTCCTCTTAAAATATATTCTATTCACATTAGCTTAATGGCAATGGAACCCAATGACCATGTTGCTGTATATTGACTATTTCCATTTTACCTCTAAAGTAAACACAATTTTATTTCTGACTTCTGCAAAGTCCTCTGTGGTTGTGGAAGACTGCCTAGGACAGCTTTTCTCCACATGCTGGCTCAGCATCCTAGAATGCTTTGATCTTATGGCATCTCAACATCAACCTGTACTTCCATAAATGCTGCAACGGGAAAAGACAGCAGAAGACAGTCTTGCACTGGCAATTATCTACTTCTGCTTGGAAGTGATATACATCATGCACATTTCATTGATCAAAGAAAATCACAGCTCAAGGTAGCAGGGAAGTGAAATCCTCCAGTGTTCCCAGAAGGGGGAGAACAGAAATATTAATAGTGGCTACCAAAATAAACAACTATTTCTCATTCTCATCTATTTGTATGCCTGACTGACCACAAGTCTCAAAGGTACTTGAAGTGATACCTAACTTCTCTAATCACTTATTGTTACACTAGAAAATAGAATTACAGTTCTAATCTTAGAAAGGAAGTTTTCTGAAAAAGAAGGAACATATCAAGAAATAGTCTTCTCAGGTGTTCTTTCTTGTACTTTAGGCAATGTAAACGTAATATTCCCCTACAAATCAAATTACATTAGTATCATCATACCAAGGTAATTTGATAATAAAATTGCAATTTCTAAAATCATAGTCATGCAACTGAAATTCATTACTGAAATTGAATAATCAAAAGATAATAATATACGTTTTACTAATATTTTACTGAAAGCAATCATAGTTTTTGTTTCCATTGGGATGTTTTTCGGAGCCTTCATAGAAAAATGAAAATAACATTGTTATTTTCGGTATTAACAGCATGATGATTTTGCCTAGTTTTTCAGATGGACAGCAAAGGTGTGAAACTGCCAACTTTAATGGATAATTAATATTAACCAAAACGAATCCAATTGCATAACAATGATTATAACCTGGTAATAAGATCTCAGCAAATATAACTTCACCTTTTGAGGATTTGACAATTTTAAAGTCAATAAATTTCCTAAATGAATGACTAGTTTGAATTGTAAACATACCATGAAATAAGTACCAAAAACTAAATTTTCCATAAATTTATATTAGTCCAAGTTTTTATTACTACTAAATTGTTCAACGAATATATATTAATGATAGCAAAGAATGGTGGAAAAGTAGAAAAATACGGCAACTGGGTCGTCTTTATAAAGAAGAAAAGAGGAAGAAATACATTTCCTGGAAGAAATCTCGTAAAGGAAGACAAAACTATTGAAAGTTGGCACAAAGATTCTGAATGGCACAAGAATATTAACTACCAATGGGAAATCCATTCATATTTACATAAAAATAAATATTAAGGAACAACACCACTCCACAATCACCTTTTCCTCCATCCTAGAAGTACCTTTTCATTTTAAAAAATCCCTTTTTTTTTTTTTTTTTTGCGGTACGTGAGCCTCTCACTGTTGCGGCCTCTCCCATTGCAGAGCACAGGCTCCGGACGTGCAGGCTCAGCGGCCATGGCCCACGGGCCTAGCCACTCCACGGCATGTGGGATCTTCCCAGACCAGGGCACGAACCCGTGTCCCCTGCAACGGCAGGAGGGCTCTCAACCACTGCGCCACCAGGGAAGCCCTAAAAAATCATTTTTTGGGTTTAGTAGTCATTAACTAAAATTTGAGATTCACCTCCAAGTTAATACCTTCAAATAACCCAGAAAATTTTAACCTTTACAACAATAATCATAATACAGAAAGAAATGTTTGTCTGTTCTTAGATCCATAATGCATCATCTAAAAATTTTTTTTGACAGTGATCCCAGTGTAGCTGTGTGAAGGCATGCCTGAATCTCTTCAGGCCAAATTTAAAGGGCTGTTGGTATTTATCAAGTGATGTCCAATTCCATTAGAAATCTTATTATTAACCTCTCAGTGAAGTACTGTTAGATAATTGATTTTTCAACCTATATAAATTCTTGAAGAAACAAGTTGTGCCATTCTAGCTTCAAATGTCAACCTCTAACTCAAGGTTTTTTGGCTTGATAAAAGAAATATATGTTTACGTTCTCCATACTGTTTATGATTTTTCAGTTTGGCCTTAAAATGTAGTTTCCTCTATCCCTCCTAATTTTTTGATCATTTTAGTTCCCCTTTCCAGAGAATTTTCCATCTAATTGATTATATTTTCATTAGTTGAGGCAATGAGAATTACATATAATTTTCTGAGCACAAATCACATAAAGAGGGAAAGCCCACATCTGCTTTTTTCCAGAAAACTTGCTAATAACAGTCAGCATTATACTGCCTATTTTTTAAAAGTCATGAATAGAATGAGATCCTCCTTTATAGATACCTTGTTTAGACAAAGAAAACTGAAAAGGCAATATTATACCAATGTAAGTATTTTCATAACACAATTGTTATTTTAAACAGGTTACAATGTGGTCCCCCTGAAGCCAAGGACCTCTCCTATCTTGTTTCACTCTTGCTAGGTCCCTAGTTTCTACAGCAGGACTTAGTTTGTAGTAGGCCCTCCATGTGTGCTTGTGTACTGATCCATCAGTAAATATATTCAGTGTCCCTAGAGAAACTTCTAAGCCTGGACATAGGGACATAGGTAATGTGAATTAGGGAACAGAAATTATTTTTGTGACTCCTTAATTTATCTTGCCCAGTTTTATAATCTTGCAAAGTTTATCTCATATTTAAAGGAGCTGGAAACTTTTCTTGGCAATGTGAAATCTAAAATTATTATTATTTGCTGATTTTTGCCAAAAGCCTGGGTATGATCATTAATATTTGAAAAGTTATAGAAACATACTCACTGCCTGTTTCTTGAAACACTCTAAGCAACAGCACTATATCAATTCAAATATCTAGAAACTTAACTACTAAATTATACTAATTTTTTATAGAATGCTTTCACAAGGGGACTTTCAAGGGACTTTTTCTGCATATTTATTTAAATGTTTACAAACAAAAATGTGTTCATTTAATACTTGTGTAGTTTCAGAATTAAACATAGGAAATAAAATTTAATATTATGCTCTTGACTTAATGACTAGCATATATAATAATATTTATAACAAATATGTTTCAGCTGGTTTTGCAAAACTGCTATCAAACATACTGTTAAGGATATTGTTAAACCCTTACATAATGCCCAGTAATCAATTCTGAATTTACAGCAGGAAGAGAGGAGTTTTTTCTCTCTTGAAGAGTTGGTACAGAGAAGTTCCTTTTATTCTTCTTTTTTATACTTCTGTACTTACTTCCAGGAAGGTGAGTATTAGGATTTGCACTCAGCCTATGATTGATAAATTGTTCCCACACTTCTCTTGATCTTTTACTTTGGCTTTTAAACAGACTTTTAAAAATTGCTCTTGTAAATATCTTCCATTGTAAGCTACCTTAAATATTTTATAAAAGGCAATGAAGTCCATTAGAATAAGCAAGTTCTGGATATCCTTGGGAAATCTGGAGAAAACTTAGTAAAAATACTGAACTTAGATTTTCTGAGCCTCAGCACTTTCATCCACAAAGTGAGACTAAAGCATGCACTTCACATAGTTATTGGAAAGGTTGAGAGAAGTAAAAATAAAGTGTCTTAGGGCTTCCCTGGTGGTGCAGTGGTTAAGAATCCGCCTGCAAATGCAGGGGACATGGGTTCGAGCCCTGGTCCAGGAAGATACCACATGCCACGGAGCAACTAAACCCATTTGCCGCAACTACTGAGCCCACACTCTACAGTCCGTGAGCCACAACTCCTGAGCCCACGTGCCACAACTACTGAAGTCCGCATGCCTATAACCCGTGCTCTGCAACAAGAGAAGCCACCGCAATGAAAAGCCCGCGCACCACAACAAAGAGTAACCCCCGCTCGCCTCAACTAGAGAAAGCCTGCGTGCAGCAACGAAGACCCAACGCAACCAAAAATAAATAAATTAAATAAATAAATTTTAAAATAAATAAATAAAGTGTCTTAGAACATTTGTGAGTAAATGGAAGGTGCTAAGTGTTTCCTAACCAGATCCTATACTAAAATATTCATTCCATGCTAAGGTTTCTAGAACCAGGAGAACTCAAAGTCGTTGGCATCAGGATACTAATCATAAAAGCAACGAAAAAATAGTTGTATATTTTAACATAAAAATTAAAATGTCACTGTACAAATATCTTTTAAATTACTTTTATTTAAAATGATTTTTTTAATTGCCCACTTTGAAATGTAAAACCTTAAGGGAAGGCAGATAGTTTCTGTAAATCTGCCTATAAATTTTTGTCCAGGGCTTGACATTTCATTCCAAGCTACAAATAACCTTGAAAATGACAATGTATTTGACTACATTAAGATTCTGTGTTAAATATGATCAAGACTGCTTAATATTTCAGTATTCTTTCAAAAGTATCCTACTATTTGATCCAAGGAATATGGCGATTTGTTCCTACATTAGTTTTTTTGTTGTTTGATTCCAAGTTCTATTCAAGATGCAGCTATAAGTAATAGAATAAATATCTACAATAAATGGTAAGATTTGTTGAGATTTTAGCGAACACTTGGAATATATCTTTTAAAGTGACATCTGAAAAGATGGTTAGATAAGTAAAAATTAAAAAAAAAAAAAAAACTAAAGCCAAAGCTTGGAAGTTGAACTTATATTACCGAATTTGTTTCTGGATGTTCATTTCTTCCCGACGTGCTCAGACCTGGACAAAGACCGGGGCTGAAGGCCATGAGGTTGGTCTTGGGCAGCCCCTCTCCAGAAAACACCCTCTGCCGCCTCTGCTGCGAGTAAGACCAGCTTCACACCGTGCTGGATTACACCAGCGTGGGCTTCCCGGGCCCGCACGCGCCCTCGCTGGGCGGCGCCGAGCACTGCAGCGCCGCGTACAGCAGCAGCGTGAGCACCAACAGGCTGGACACCGCGCACATGGCGATGATCAGGTACACGTTCACATCCACCAGAGCGGCCTCCGCGCCAGCGGCGCCCGTCGACGCCCGCGAAGAGGCCTTGGGCCCCTGGCTGCTATCCTCCAGCGACAGCAGCACGGTGGCCGTGGCCGTCAGCGCCGGCTCGCCGTGGTCCTTCACCAGCACCAGCAGGCGCTGGCGCGACACGTCCACCTCATTCAGGGCGCGCGTCGTAATGATCTCGCCCGTGTACAGCCCCACGCGGAACGGGCTGTGCGCGCCACCCGCCGCCGGCTGCAGCTCGTACGACAGCCACGCGTTGTAGCCCGAGTCCGCGTCCACCTCGCGCACCTTTGCCACCACGTGGCCCGCGCCCACTGACACCGCCACCAGCTAACTCAGCGCGCCCGCCCCGCCACCCAGCCCGGGCAGCAGCAGCGCGGGCGCGTTGTCGTTCTCGTCCAGCATGAGCACCTGCAGCGTCACGTTGCTGCCTAGAGGTGGCACGCCCGCGTCGCGCGCGCTCACCTGGAACTGCAGCAGCTCCAGCTCTTCGTGGTCCAGCGGCTGCAGCGCGTACACCTTGCCGCTCTCCGCGTGCACCGACACGTAGCTCGACAGCGCTCGCTCGCCCGAGTAGGACACCAGCGCGTTCTCCTGCGCGTCCGCGTCCCAAGCGGACACCGTGAAAATGTGGCAGCCGGGCGGGTTGTTCTCCTTCACCAACACCGTGTACTCAGGCTGCGCGAACACGGGCGCGTTGTCGTTCACGTCGGCCACTTCCACGGACACGCTGGCTGTGACCGACAGGGAAGGCGAGCCCCGTCCCTCGTGGTCACCACCACCTCATAGTTCGCCAGGTTCTCGCGATCCAGGGCGTTGTCCAGCACCAGCGAATAGTAAAAATTTTTTTTTTTGCGGTACGCGGGCCTCTCACTGTTGTGGCCTCTCCCGTTGCGGAGCACAGGCTCCGGACGTGCAGGCTCAGCGACCATGGCTCACGGGCCCAGCCACTCCGCGGCATGTTGGATCCTCCCGGATCGGGGCATGAACCCGTGTTCCCTGCAACGGCAGGCGGACTCTCAACCACTGCGCCACCAGGGAAACCCCGAATAGTAATTCTTGAAGATGGACACCAGCTTGAAGGGGACATGAGGCGTCAGGGTGCAGGTCACCTACCCATTGACACCAGAGTCACGGTCAGACAAGGAGATGAAGGCGATGACAGTGCTGAGTGGAGACTCCTCTCTTACAGGCAAAGATGGATGTGACCGCCAGTTCCGGAGCATTATCATTTACATCCGGCACTTTCACTAAAACCTTGCAGTGATTTGACATTGGAGGACCTCCTTTATCAACTGTTTTTACCTGAACTTCGTAGGATTTCGTTTCTTCATAATCCAGTCAACCAATTAGCCTAATTTCCCCTGAGCTGGAATCAATTTTGAATTTTTGTTTTTGTTGTTTGTTTATGTTAAGAGAAACACCATTGCCAAAAGAAAGATAATTTCGCCATTTACACTTTTGTCAGCGTCAGAGGCGTTTAATGTGGTCATTAATGTTCCAGTTGCTGGAACATTAGTCGTATCTAATAAGTGTACTCTGTACACGGCCTGGGCAAACCATGGGGCGTTATCATTAACGTTGAGCACCATGATCGGCAGCTGAACTATACCTTCTAGTTCTGGTTTGCCCCCATCAGTGGCTGTCAATAATAAACGAAGTTCTGGTGTATCTTCTCTATCCACAGACTTCAATTCAGGCGAAAGTAACTTACTCAGTTCATCACTTGCTTGTGCATCCAAAGAGAAATAATCACTGGAGCTGAGAGTGTATGTTAGAAAAGCGTTGGTACCAATGTCTGCATCAGCAGCGCCCTCTAACGGGAAACGTGAATCCAGCAGCCTAGATTCAGGAATAAATAGCCTTTGTTCTCTCACTCTAACTAAAGACCTGTGGATTATCATTAACGTCCTTCACCTCCACTTCCACATGCAACACCTGCAGCGGCCTGTCCACGAGCACCTCCAGGTGAATACTATATTTCGTGTTCTGTTCGCATAGCTCCTCCAGGTCAATCCAAGAATTCACAAACAAAATGCCGTTCTGCAGATTTACCTCCAGAAAGTCCTCGCGGCTTTTGGACGCCACCCAGAACAGGTATGGCACCAACTCGGCCAGCTCCAGCCCCAGGTCCTGAGCGATGCGGCCCACGAAGGTGCCATGTTTGGCCTCTTCAGGGACAGAGTAGTGGATCTGGCCACTGCCAGCCCCCCAGGCTGTGAAGAGCAGAATCGAGAGCAGCAGGCACCGGCCTCCCTGGCCACCTCTCCTTGAAAACAGCATCACAAAAGCACTACTCCTTTCCTACCGTTCTCACTTTACTTTAAAATATTGCCTTTTTTTCCCCTTCATATTTGAAATAATTTATCTCCTTACCATTTTTGTCTTCTCTCCAGCAGTGACAAAATGGGGCTTCCTTCTTTAGTGTTTGGTAATCAGTATATGGAATCTCAAGTGACCCTAAATGCCAAAAGAATCCTGAAAGAGAAGAACAAAGTTGGAGGACTCACACTTCCTGATTTCAAAACTTGCTACAAAGCTACAGTAATCAAAACAGTGTGGTATTGTCATAAAGACAGACATATAGACCAATGGAATAGAACAGAGAGCCCAGAAATAAATCCTTACATATATGGTCAGACAATTTTCAACAGAGGCACTAAGACTATTCAATGGGAGGAAAGACAGTCTTTTCAACAAATGGTGCTGGGAAAACAGAAAATCCACATGCAAAAGAATGAAGTTATACCCTTACTTAACACCACATACAAACATTAACTCAAATAGATCCATGACCTAAATGTAAGACCTAAAACTGTAAAATTCTTAGAAGAAGATAGGGCAAAAGCTTCATGACATTGGGTTTGGTGATGATTCCTTGGATATGGTACAGGCAACAAAATTTTTAAAACAGACAAATTAGACTTCATAAAAGGTGAAAAATTTTTCCATCAAAAGACACTGTCAAGGACTTCCAGTTTCTAGTTCTGAATGTAAGGGGATTTGAAATCACCACTCCAACAAATAAAAAGCTGAGCAGACTGAAAAAATTCAACAACTCTTCTTGGCTGTGTAAGAGAGGGGAGGACACAGGGCAAACCACTACCCCCAAAATTAAAGAGACAGGGAAATACAGAAAGTCACAGATTACTTACTGGCACAGAGACCCAAGAGCAGAAGCCACTGTGGAAACCAGAGCTGGAGCAGGAATACCTGAACTGCAGTAGACAAATTGCTGGAGGCTCAATGTAGATGGGGGGGAAGCAGTCATGAGGGCGGCTCAAAATATTTTGAAATTTACCTCCAGGAGCTTGACCAGATTCCCACAGTAAATATCAGAGAAAAATCCCCCTCATGCTTCTGGCAGTGGGAGGTGGAAATGAACCATTTTGAAATGTATTCTGTTCTTCTTAACAAGGCCTTCCCTCAGGGAAACTAATTAATGGAAGACTAATTGTTGGTTTATTATCAGAGCCAATTCCAGCAGGCTCTAGATTTCTGTGAGGGAGAAGAAAAATACCAAATTCCAGGGCATTCTAGCCATTCTGTCTGACATGGGGTGGAGGGGAATGAGAAACACTTGTGAAGTTCATAGTTCAGAAGTGTAATATCAGTAAAAGACTGAGACCTAACCATAGGACTATAGAATGCTTCCCCTCTTCCCACACCTCAACACCTCATTATTACTAGGCTTTTTATATCAGTTCCTTCTGCCTGGTATATCATGTCCAGCTATCAACAAAAATTATGAGGCATAGCAAAAGGGGCGGGGGGAACTCCACAATTTGAAGAGCAGAGCAAATATCAGAACCAGACTTGACAGGGATTTTGGAATTATGAGACTGGTAATTTAAATCAGCTATGATTAATATGCTAATGGCTCCAATAGATAAAGTAGACAGCATGTAAGAAAAGAAGAGATGGTCAATGTAAACAGAGATGGAAATCCTAAGAAAGAACCAAAAAGAGTGGGAGAGAGGGAGACGCAAGAGGGAAGAGATATGGGAACATATGTATAACTGATTCACTTTGTTATAAAGCAGAAACTAACACACCATTGTAAAGCAATTATACTCCAATAAAGATGTTAAAAAAAAACAAAAAGAAATATTAGACCCCATTTTTGAAAAAAAACCCATTTAAAAGAAAATGTAACAGAAATGAAAGACGACTTTGATGGGCTCAGTAGTAGATTGGACATGGATGAGGAAAGAATCTCTGAGCTAGAGGATATATCAATAGATTCCTCAAAAACCAAAAAGCAAAGAGAACAAAAATTGAAAAAACAGAACAGAAAATCCAAGGACTGTGGGACAACTTTAAAAAAGGTATAGCATTAAATAAAAGGGGGGGGGTGTATAACATACTTATAGTGGGAATACCAGAAGAAAGAGAGAAAGGAAAAGAAGAAATATTTGAAATAATAATGACCGAGAATTTCCTCCAAATTAATTTTAGACATCAAATCACAGATCCGGGAAGCTCAGATAACACCAAGCAGAATAAACACCAAAAAATCTGCACCTGGCATATCAGTTTCAAACTATAGAAAATCAAAAATTAAATAAAATCCTGTTATTTTACTACAGCTTTACGTTACCATCAGGGGAAACTGGGTGAAAGGTACACAGGATCTCTCTGTATTATTTCTTACAACTGAATTTGAATGTACAAATATCTCAAAATAAAACGTTTAATTGAAAAAAAATCCTGAAAGAAGCCAGAGGGAAAATACACTTTACCTATAGAGGAACAAAGAAAACAATTACATCTCACTTCTCCTCAAAACCCATAAGGACTTTCTCAACTTGATAATGAGAATCCATGACAAACATATAAATAACATTATACTTAATTGTGAAGGACTGAATGCCTTCAACCTCAGATTGGGAACAAGGCAAAGATATCTGGTCTCACTACTCTCATTTGTTTTAGCATAGTGAAGGAAGTTCTACTCTGTGCCATAAACCAAGACAAGGAAATAAGAAGCATATAGATGAGAAAGAAAGAAAACTGTCCCTATTTACAGGGGCAGTAAAAAACCTCCTAGAAAAAAAACTCCTAGAAAAGTGAATTCAGCAATGTCACAGAAAACAAGATAAACATACAAAAATGAATGTATTGGGCTTCCCTGGTGGCGCAGTGGTTGAGAGTCCGCCTGCCGATGCAGGGGACACGGGTTTGTGTCCCGGTCCTGGAAGATCCCACATGCCGCGGAGCCTGCCCGCGGAGCCATGGCCATGGCCTGAGCCATGGCCGCTGAGCCATGGCCGCTGAGCCTGCGTGTCCGGAGCGCATGCCCCGCAACGGGAGAGGCCACAACAGTGAGAGGCCTGTGTACCGCAAAAAAAAAAAAAAAAAAAAAAAAAAAAAAAAAATTATTTCCAAAAAAAAAAAAAAAATCAGCCACCTCCTTGAACATCTCAACACAGACACACCCGGAAACAACCACATTTTGCTTTATTAGGCGTTCCATGGTAATATAACACAGAGTTCTTAAGGAATAATAAACACGAGACTTGTTTTTTTACCATAATTATTTTGCCATTAAGACAGTGGTAACAAAAAAAAAAAAAAAAAAAAAAAAAAAAAAAGAATGTATTTCCATATACTAACAATGAAAATATACAAACCAAAATTAAATTTAAAATACAATACCATTTACATTAGTTCAAAAAAGATACTTAGGTGTAAGTGTATTCTGTATTCTGAAAACTACAAAACACTAATGAAAGAAATTGAAGAATATCTAAAGTGGAGAGACCTACTGTGTTCATGAATTGGATAACTCGACACTTCATGGAGAGATGTCAATTTTCCCTGAATTAACATATAGATTTAACACAATTCCTACCAAAATCTCAACAAAATTTTCTATAGATATAGACAAGATTACATGGAATAACAAAGGAACTATAATACTTGAAGAAATTTTTAAAAACAATAAAAAAGTAGAAGGAATCAGTGTATCTTATTATTTATTATACAGCTACAGAAATCAAGACTGTGTTATTGGTAGATAAATAGACAGGTAGATCAAGGGAACAAAATAAATAATCCAAAAATAGACCCATGCTAATATGCTGAACTAACTGAATTTTGACAATGTTGCAAAAGCAATTAAATAAAGGAAAGATAGCTTTTCCAGCAAATAGTGTTAGAGCAATTGGACTTTGTTAGGAAAAACAAACAAACAAAAAAACCCTGCCTAAGTCTCATATCTTATACTAAAATCAATTCAATGGATCATGAACCTAAAAGTAAAACATAAAACTCTAAAACTTTTAGAAAAAAATATAGGAGAAAATCTTTAGGATCTAAGGATAAGCAAAGAGTTCTTAGACTTGACACCAAAAGCACAGTCTGTAAAAGAAAAAAAAATTGATAAATTGGACGTCATCAAAATTTAAGAACTTTTACTCTGTGAAATACCATATTTAGAGTATGAGAATAAAAGCTAAAATTTTGGAGAAATTGTCTGCAAGCATATAACTGACAAAGAACTTGTATCTAGAATCTATAATGGATAATCAAAACTCAACAGTAAAAAATCAAACAGCCCAATTAGAACCTGGGCAAAAGACATGAAGAAACATTTCACCTGCTGGAGAGGGTGTGGAGAAAAGGGAACCCTCTTGCACTGTTGGTGGAAATGTAAATTGATACAGCCACTATGGAGAACAGTATGGAGGTTCCATAAAAAACTAAAAATAGAACTACCTTACAACCCAGCAATCCCACTACTGGGCATATACCCTGAGAAAGCCATAATTCAAAAAGATTCAAGTACCACAATGTTCATTGCGGCTCTGTTTACAATAGCCAGGACATGGAAACAACCTAAATGTCCATTGACAGATAAATGGATAAAGAAGATGTGGCACATATATACAATGGAATATTACTCAGCCATAAAAGGAAATGAAATTGAGTTATTTGTAGTGAGGTAGGTGGACCTAGAGTCTGTCATACAGAGTGAAGTAAGTCAGAAAGGGAAAAACAAATACCATATGCTAACACGTATATATGGAATCTAAAAAAAAAAAAAAAGTTCTGAAGAACCAAGGGGCAGGACAGGAATAAAGATGCAGACATAAAGAATGGACTTGAGGACACGAGGAGGGAGAAGGGTAAGCTGGGACAAAGTGAGAGAGTGGCATGAACATGTATACACTACCAAATGTAAAATAGATAGCTAGTGGGAAGCAGCCACATAGCACAGGGAGATCAGCTCGGTCTTTTGTGATCACCTAGAGGGGTGGGATAGGGAGGGGGGGAGGGAGACAAAAGAGGGAGGAGATATGGGGATATATGTATATGTATAGCTGATTCACTTTGTTATAAAGCAGAAACTAACACACAATTGTAAAGCAGTTATACTCCAATAAAGATGTTAAAAAAAAAAAAGCATTCTAGGAAGCACACAGGAGGGAGGGAGACACAAGCTGGAGGGGAGATGTTGGTTGAAGGAGAGTTATGTTTTCAGTGGAACAGACTCTCAAGCATGTTTAAAAGCTGTTGGAAAGAGTGTGGTTTAGACTATGAATAAGAGAAACAGGATAACTGATAATGTAAGACCCCTGAGAAGCTGGGAGGGGCAGGCATTCAAGCATGGGGGGAAGGCTTGGTCTTGGTTGTGAAGAGGGATCACTGCTTTCACTGAATTAGAAGAGGGTGCAGAGAGAATGAGTTCAAATGGGTGCGGACGTGCATACCTGGTATCCACTTGCTCCTCAAATGAATTTACCTTGCTCCTCAAATGAATTTACCTCCAGATCAAAGCAATAGCTTTGAGCCAAGCCCTGTCTTAGGTGCTTGAGATGTGTGAGTGAATGACACAAAGATCTTGTGGAGTTAGAGTCAATTTTGGTTATTTTTTCCTTATTATATTTTTTCATTTTATTTCATGTTAAAGGGTAATGTGGCTGCAATTTTTTCTGAGAAGGTAAAGGTCAGGCTATTGCTGTAAGGAAGCTGGCAGGGAGTTGGGGAGGCCCAAAGGGAAAGTGTAAAAACCTTGTCATTGAGGGCAGGACAGAGAAACTTACCCCATTTTGGGGGGCACTGGGGAGGTCCTTTTAAAATTCAACCTTTGCCTTTATGAAAAACCGTTGGGTGGACTCTTGTGCAGCTCTCTCCAGCCAAGCTTGGCTCCTAGGCAAAGATCTAGAGAAAGCAACAAAAAGAAGGTTTAGTTACAAGAAGACTCTTAAATTAATTTTCTTCCTGTACATTTGTGCCCAATTTTATGTCTACTTGTTTATGCTTTATCTCCTTTACCTTCAGTGCACTTGATAAAAGTTAATCTATTTTATTGATATGTTCAAATAATTTTCTCTTTTCCCCTTTTATCTCTAATATATTATGGTTACCTTGATTAATTTAACTCTCATTTATGTTTGTTCATTTCAATGCTTTTTTTCTCAGCTTTTTCCCCATGAATACATAGTTAATTTATTATTTTTCTTGCTTAATAACAAGAGCATGTAAGACTATACATTTTTCTGAAGATAGTTTTGGATCCATGCAGTTGATTTTGGTATATAATGTTCTTTAATTTCTAAAATGTTTGTAATTTAATTGTAATCTTTCATTTTCTCTTTTTTTTCCCCAAGAGTTACTGAAAATACAGTTTTTTAGATTTCCAGTGGGTTAGAGTCAATTATTATATATTTGATTTTATTACATTGTGGTGAAAGAATGTGGGTTGTATAATTAACACTATTACTGAATTAATTACAGTATATTTATGTCCTTATATGTTATCAAATTTTGTAATCATTCCACAGACAGACACTTGGAAATAATGTACATTGTTAATAGGCTTAGAAAATTTGATAATCATTCCTTTGTACAACTGTTGCTTATTGAGTTTCTAATATGTGCAAGGAATTACGGTAGGTACTGGGAATGTAGGGAGAACAAGATAGTCAGGGTCCCTGTCCTGATGGAACTTATGTTCTAGTGCAAGAGACAGGGAGAAAAAATTACATATCAAATAAAATGTTTATAAGTTGCCATGAGTGCTATAAAAGAAGGAAGGGAAAGGAATTGAGGTAGAGATAGCAGACTGCACTCTGCATAGGGTGGTCAAGAAAGGCCACCAGAAGAACTTAGACTCAGGCAAAGTCCTAGAGGATCATAAGCTACTGGCCAAATAAAGCTTTGGAGTGAGATCTTTCCCTGGAGAGAGAATAGTAGAGAACCAGGGAGCTGGCGGTACTTGCAAGGGAATGATTACAATGAGAAGTTATGGACTTCAGGTTAGACAGGGAAGAGAGAAGAAATAAGCAGTCAGAAAGTTACAGGGCCAGTAATTTGGCAACCTCCCAAGAGCTGAAGAATTTGGGGCTATAGGGGTTTGTGATTTAACGATGTAGGTAGAACAAGGGTGGAGGACAGAGAGTAGGGTGTTTAAACTCAAGATTTTAGAGACAGTGCAGTTTTTGGTGATGACTATCTAAGATGTGACCAGGGGAGGGGGTGACTGAATTCGACATTGTTGATGAAAGGATAAGGATCCAGGGATCTGGAGCACTGGAAAGTTCATCCCTATGGACATTGTTGTAGGACTTTGGGCAGAGAGGAAAACTAGAGGCCAAAATCAGTTTATTGTACTTTATTGTTAGATTATCTATATTTTAAATAAATTTAATCTAATTGAAAAAAAAAACATTTGACCAAAGAAGAAATACAAATGGCAAAGAAACATATGAAAATATTTTTAACACCAGTAGCATTTGGGGAAATGCAAATTAAAACTATAATGAGATATCATTACACATCTACCAGAATGGCTAAAATAAAAAATTCTGACATCAACTGTTAGCAAGAATGCAGAAAAACTAGATCATTCATACGTGGCTGATGAGAATACAGAATATGACAGCCATTCTGGAAAACAGATTGGCCGATTCTTTTGGAAAAAAATAGACTTAAAATTGCACTCCTGGGCATTTATCACAGAGAAGTGAAAACTTATGTTCACACAAAAACCTCTACACAAATATTGATAGCAAAATTATAATATTCAAAACACTGAAAACAAAACAAAACAAGATACTCTTTGATGAGAGAATGGGGGAAAAAAAGCTGAAAAATACAGTAACTGAAGTGAAAAATTCACCAGAGGGGTTCAACAGCAGATATGAGTAGGCAGAATAAAGAATCAGCACACTTGAAAATATAGGACAATGGAAATGTTTGAGTAACAGAAAGAAAAAAGATTGAAGAAAAGTAAAGGGAGCCTAAGGGACTTATGAGACACCATCAAGAATAAGAATATATGCATGGGCTTCCCTGGTGGCGCAGTGGTTGAGAGTCTGGAAAAAAAAAAAAAAAAAAAAAAGAATATATGCATTATTGGAGTCCAAAAATGAGAAGAGAAGGAGAAATGGGTAGAAAGATTATTTGAAAAAATAGTAGTCAAAAACTTCCCAAATTTGATGAGAGACGTGTATCTACAAATCCAAGAAACTCAAGAAACTCCAAGTAGAATAAATCTAAAGAAACTGACACTAAGACACATTATAACCAAACTGTCAAAAGACAAAGGGAGAATCTTGAAAGCAGCAAAAAAGAAATTATTTGGCATGTACAAGTGATGCTCAATAAAATTATCAACTGGCTTTTTATCAGAAAACTTGGAAGCCACAAGGCAGTAGAATGATATATTTACAATTCTGAAAGAAAAATTTGTCAATCAAGAATTTCAGGGCTTCCCTGGTGGCGCAGTTGTTGAGAGTCCGCTTGCCAATGCAGGGGACACGAGCTCGTGCCCCGGTCCGGGAAGATCCCACATGCCGCGGGGCAGCTATGTCCGTGAGCCATGGCCGCTGAGCCTGCGCGTCCGGAGCCTGTGACCCGCAACAGGAGAGGCCACAACAGTGAGAGGCCCGTGTACCACAAAAAAAATAAATAAATAAAATAAAGAATTTCATATCCGGCAAAAATGTCCTTCAAAAGTGACATTCCAAAATAAACAAAAGCAAGGGAGTTCATTACCACTAGACCTGCCCTAAGGAAATGCTAAAGAGAGTCCTTTGGGTTCAAATCAAAGGATGCTAGACAGTAACTTAAATTTGAATGATAATATAAAGATCTCCAGCAATGTAAATACATGCGCATATATAAAAGCCAATATTATTGTAATTTTGATTAGTAAGTCTGCTTTTTGTTTTCTACATAATTTAAAAGACAAATGCATAAAAATAATTTAAATCTGCTATTGGACACACAATGTATAAAAATGTAATGTGTGATGTCAAACATAAAGATGGGGAGATGAAGCTGCATAGGAATAAAGTTCTTGTATGTGATTGAAGTTAAGTTGGTATCAATTCAAATGAAGTTGTTATAACTTTAGGATATATATGTAGTCCCCATGGTAATCACAAAAATAATATCTATAGAAAAACACAAAAGGAAATGAAAAGGGAATCAATACATGTGATTACAAAAAATCACCTAAACACAAAAGAAGGTGGTAATGGAGTAAATGAGGGACAAAAAAAAGCTATAAAGCATACATAAAACAAACAGAAAAATGGCAGAAATAAATTCTTCTTTATGAGTATACTATTATTCTAAAGGTACATGGATTAAATTCTCCATTCAAAAGGCAGATATTGGCATAATGGATTAAAAACATAATCGTATTCTGTGCTGTCTACAGGAGACATAATTTAGATTCAAAAATTGAATCAAGATTCAATACAAGACTGAAAATAAAGGATTAGAAATTATGCGTACACACCCACACACACACACACACACACACACAGAGCAAACAGTAACCATACAAAAGCTAGAGTAGCTATACTTATATCAGACAAAACAGACTTTAAACTAAAAATGATACTAGAGAAAAAAGAGTGACTTTATGTTGATAAAAGGGTCAATGCATCTTTAAATTATAAAACTTATAAACATATACCCACCTAACAACAGAGCCCCCAAACACATAAAGCAAAGACTGATAGAAATGATTGCAGAAATAAACAATTCCACAATAGTCAGAAACTTCAGTACTCCACTATCAATCCTATATGAAACAACCATGCATAAAATCAACAAGGAAACAGAAGACTTGAACAACAGTCTATACAAACTAGACCTAACAGACTTTTACAGAGAACTCCATCAACAGCAGCAAAATATACACTCTTCTCAAGTACACATGGAACACTCTCCAGGTTGAGACATAAAGCAAACCTTTATGTTGAGACATAAAGCAAACCTCAATAAATTTAAAAAAGATTTAACTCACTAAAGGATTTTCCCCTTTAATGGAAATTAGAAATTAATAACAGAAAGAAGTTTAGAAAATGCAAAAAATATGTAAAAATTAACAATACATTACTAAATAACCACTTGGCAAAAGAAGAAACATCAAGAAAAATTAAAAAATAGTTTGAGGTAAATGAAAATATAGCACAACATACCAAAACTTAATGGGAGACAAGTGCTTAGAGGGAAATTTACAACTGTAAGTTCAAAGAGAAGAATGATCTTAAATTAATAAACTAAACTTCCACCTTAAGACACTGAAGGAAAAAAAAAGAACAAACTAAACCTAAATCAATCAGAAGGAAGTAAATAATAATGCTTACAACAGATACTGATGAACTACAGTACAGAAAAAGAATGAAATAAATATCAATAAAACAAAAGGACAGTTCTTTAAAAAGATCATTAAAATTGACAAACCTTTCGCTAGACTGACAAAAAGAAAGAGAGAGAAAAGAATCAAATAACTAAAATTGGAAATGAGCGAAGGAACACTACTACTGACCTTATAGAAATAAGAATGCTAAGTTTATACTATAAACAAGTGTGGGCCAACAAATTAGATAATATAGACAAAATGGAAAAATTCCTGGAAAGATAGAAACTAACAAAATTGAGTTTAGAAAAAATATAAAAATCTGAATAGACCTATAACAAGTAAAGAGATTGAATTAGAAAAAAAAAAAAAACTTCCCACAAGGAAAATCCCAGAACCAGATAGTCATTTTAAAAAGGTTCTTCACCAAGCCTTCCAAAGAACAGAAAAGGATGGAATATTTCTCAGCTTTCTATGAGGCCACTGATACTAAAACCAGACAAGACACCACAAGAAAAAAAACCCTACAAACAAATATCTCTTATGAATACACACATTGTTGAATATATCAACAAAATACTAGCACATTGAATCCAGCAAAATTTGAAAAGATAAAGCATTATGACTAATGGTGATTTAACCCAGTAATGCAAGGTTGTTTTATCATCTGAAAATCAATTAATGTAATACTTCATATCAATAAAAGACAAAAACCACATGATCATCTTTATAGACATTTTTCTCTTTTTATTTTGGGATACTGGAAGTCCAAACAATGGCACAGAGATCCAAACATGACTAAATGTTGAAGCCTTTCCCAAGTGGGAATATCAAATTTAAGATGCATTAAGGTAGTTTTGTGAGTTAAGGGAAAGGAGGAGGAGTAAAAGTAAGGAATCAATGAACAAGGAACAAGGTCCTGGAAGTGGAAGATGGGTAAGGGAAGAGTAGGAGAGATACGGAGGGGAGTATAATGAGGTTTTGTGGATCTATAAATAAGATATTTCTAACTTTCTCATAATTTTAATTTGCTTTATCTAAGTAATTACTTAGTGAGGCAATTTTAAAGTCCAATTTCAAGGCGGAAGGCTCCTCACAGCAACTAAATAAAGCACTCCATTGGGAAGTAGAAATATTTCCTTTGTGTTCTAAAATGTACAATCTAGCCTATATCAAAAGTTCTCCAAAGTAAGCACTATAATTCCAAATTGTACCTGGTAAAACTGTACCAGTTAGAGACATATGAACTTAAATTAGCATATAGAGTTTATACAGTCTCCAATTTTTTTCTAGGATAGATATTCTGATTATCTAAAAACAGAAATATAAAATGTGAAGGCTTTCTTAGTTAATTAAATTATATTACGAATTCTCCCAAGCTGAGAAAGATTTAAATGTTGCCTAAAATTCTTCCTAAATTCCTAAAATTTGTTCTTACCCCCATGAATTATTTGATGAAAACTAAGATCTCTCACATGAATAAAGGTCTTCCCACATACCTTGAATTCATAGAGTTTCTTCCCTGTATGAATTCTCTGAAGTTGAGTGATCTGATAGCCACTATTTAAGGCCTCTCCAAATATTTTATATTTATAGGATTTTCATCATTATGAATTCTCTTTTGCATATTAGGGTGTCTTCCTTTGTTAAACATTTTCTCACATTCCCTATATTCATAATAATTCACACAAGTATAAATTCACTAACATATATTAAGGTTTGAATTATATCTAAAAGCCTTCACACATTCCTTACACTCAAAAAGCTTCTTACCAATATGAATATTATCAAGGAACCTACTGATGCATACTAATGGTTTTCCCACTTTGACTAAATTTATAGGATTTTTTAAAACCAATATAATAATCTGATGTTGATTAAGTTGTTCACACACAGTAAAGGCTTTTTTGGAATATTTTATAGTCATAAAGCTTCACAGCAGTCTCTAACATATAGTAAGGACTGAATTAAGTCTAAATATCTTCCCACATTTAAAAAATTTTTATTTTATACTGGAGTATAGTTGATTTACAATGTTGTGTTAGTTTCAGGTGTAGAGCAAAGTGATTCAGTTATACATATACACATATCTATTCTTTTTCAAATTATTTTCTCATTTAGGTTGTTATAGAATATTGAGTAGAGTGCCCTGTGCTATACAGTAGGTCCTTGTTGGTTATCTATTTTAAATATAGTAGTGTGTATATGTCAATCCCAAACTCTCAATTTATCCCTCCCCCAACACCTTTCCCCTTTGGTAACCATAAGTTTGTTTTCCAAGTCTGTTTATGCTTTGCAAATAGGTTTATTTGTATCATTTTTTTTAGATTCCACATATAAGCAATATCACATGATATTTGTCTTTCTCTGTCTGACTTACTTCACTTAGTATGATGATCTCCAGGTGCACCCATTTTGCTGCAAATGGCATTATTTCATTATTTTTAATGGCTGAGTGATATTCCACTGTATATATGTATCATATCTTCTTCATCCATTCATCTGTCGATGGACATTTAGGTTACTTAGGTTACTTCCACATCTTGGCTAAACAGTGCTAAAATGAACATTGGGGTGCATGTATCCTTTTGAACCATGGTTTTCTCCAGATATATGTCCAGGAGTGGGATTGATGGATCATGTGGTAGCTCTATTTTAGTTTTTTAAGGAACCCTCCATACTGCTCTCCATAATGGCTATACCAATTTACATTCCCACCAACAGTGAAGGAGAGATCCCTTTTCTCCACAGCCTCTCCAGCATTTATTGTTTGTAGACTTTTATAACAGCCATTCTGACTGATGTGAGGTGGTATCTCATTGTAGTGTTGATTTGCATTTCTCCAATAATTACCGATGCTAAGCATCTTTTCATGCGCCTCTTGACCATCTGTGTGTCTTCTTTGGAGAAATGTCTATTTAGGCCTTCTGCCATTTTCTTTCTTTTTTTTTTTTGCGGTAGGCGGGCTTCTCACTGTTGTGGCCTCTCCCGTTGCGGAGCACAGGCTCCGGACGCGCAGGCTCAGCAGCCATGGCTCAGGAGCCCAGCCGCTCCGCAGCATGTGGGACCTTCCCAGGCCGGGGCACGAACCCATGTCCCCTGCATCGGCAGGCGGACTCTCAACCACTGCGCCACCAGGGAAGCCCCTTCTGCCCATTTTTTGATTGGGTTTTTCTGTTGTTTTGTTTTTACATTGAGCTGCATGAGCTGTTTGTAAATTTTGGAGATTAATCCCTTGTCAGTTGCATCATTTGCAAATATTTTCTCCTATTCTGTGGGTTGTCTTTCCACATTTCTTATATTAATCAGTTATCTCACCAATATGAATTCTCTGATATTAAGTAACTTGTACAAATACAATCATGGCTTTCTCACATTTCTTACATTCATAATGATTATCATCAGTTTGAATTCTCTGCCTTGAAGAAAAAATCTCAATTCAGTCTAAAGACCTTATTTATATTCCTGTGATTTCTCTCCTGTATGAATTCTCTGATGTTGAGTAACTCATCCACACATAAATGCTTTCCTTCACTCCTTACATTCATAAAATTTATCACCAGTATGAATTCTCTGCCTTGAAGAAAGAATGCAATCAGGTCTAAAGACCTTCCCACATTCTTTATATTCCTATGATTTCTCACCTGTATGAATACTCTGATATGGATAAATTGTCAACACACAGTTAAGGCCTTATTGCATTTTTAATATTCATAAAGCATCTCACCAGTCTGAATTCTCTAACACATAGTAAGGACTGAATTAAGTCTAAACATCTTCCACATTTCTTACATTCATTGGTTTCTCATCAGTATAAATTATTGATATTAAGTAACTTGTGTGCACACAAAAAAGGCTTCCCCACATTACTAATAGTCATAAAGTTTATCACCAGTATGAATTCTCTGGTTTGCAAAAAGAACTCAGTTAGTTCTAAACAACTTCCTACATTCCTTATATTCACAGGATTTTACATCAATATGAATTCTCTGGTATTGACTATATTATCTGCACAAACAACGACTTTCTCACATTGTTAACATGTAAGTTTCTGACCACTATGAATTCTCTTCAGTGTGGTAAATACTGACTTAAATTTAAACATCTCCTCACATTCCTTACATTCATTGTTTTTTTTTTTCACCAGTATGACCTCTCTGATGTTGAGTAAACTGATATCCGCTACTGAAGGTCATTCTACATTCTTTCTGATTACATCATTTCTAATTAGAGCATGTTTCCTCTCAATTTTGATAAAGGTTGGATTTATGTTATTGCTTAAACAGATTTTCTGAGTTATATGTTAGAAAATGAGGCAATGTGGTCCTTTTTGTAGATAATAATTTGGGTAAACTATTTCTTTTGAGTTACCCAGCATCTCTTAAGCTCTCACACTTTCAGTCATTTCTAAAAATAGAGGGCTTAAGGTCAAGTGTATTACTTCTTAAACTGATTCCCTAATTCCTAGAGCACTTATTTAGTGTCTTCTCTCCAAAATTCTGGGCACAAAGGCTATTCGGTGATAGAGGAAGCTCCAGAACTAGACTGGTGTATAATGGAATTCTCAGAGGAAACTGTTTTACTAGTTAGTTTTGTGCAGCTTACTACTTAAACCCTACCAATAATCTTTTAAGCATGTAATTTTCCTTATGACTATCCTCCCAAAATAAAGTACCTGCAATTGTTTGATTCTGGCCTTGTACATTGATTACATAAATAAAAGATAAAAACCAAATAATGTAGAAACGCATTTGTATTAATTTCCTAGGGCTGCTGTAACAAATTACCATAAACTTGATGACTTAAAACAACAGAAATATATCTCTCACAGTTCTAGAGGCCAGATTATAATATCAAGGTGTTACCAATGCTTCACTCCCTCCAAAGACTCTAGGTGAGAATCCATTCCTTACCTCTTCTGGTGGCTGTCAGCATTCCTGGTGGTTGTATCACTATAATCTCTCTCTCATCTTCACAAGGATCTCTCCCCTTCTCTGTGTTTTCTTCCGTCTCTTATAAGGAAATTAGCTGTTGTATTTAGGGTCCACCTCAGTAACCCAGGATGTTCTCATCTTCAGATCATTAATTTAATTTAATTATATCTAAAAAGACTATTTTTTCAAAATAAGGTAATATTCAGAGGGTCCAGGTATTAAGACATGGACACATCTTTTTTGGGAGCTACCATTCAACCCACTACAACATTCAGTAAAATTCAAATTTTTAAACTCTGATTAAAAATAACTCAGGAAAATTTCTTTTTTCTTTTTTTGGAGGTCATTTGTAGGAAAGACCAATATTCTCCTTTTTAAATTTATTTTTAAAATTTTTATTTTTATTTATTATTATTTGTATTAATTTATTTTTGGCTGCACTGGGTCTTTGTTGCTGCACACAGGCTTTCTCTAGTTGTGGTGAGCAGGAGTTACTCTTTGTTGCAGTGCACAGGCTTCTCATTGTGGTGGCTTCTCTTGTTGAGGAACAGGGGCTCTAGGTGCACAGGCTTCAGTAGTTGTGGTGCACGGGCTTAGTTGCTCTGTGGCATGTGGGATCTTCCCGGACCAGGGACTGAATCCATGTCCCCTGCATTGGCAGGTGGATTCTTAACCACTGTGCCACCAGGGAAGTCCCAGGAAAACTCCTTTACCTGGAAAAATTACGTATTAAAAACCTACGGGAGGGAATTCCCTGGTTGTCCAGTAGTTAGGACTCTGCGCTTCCACTGCCGGGGGCATGGGTTCAACCCCGGTCAGGGAACTAAGATTCCACAAGCCACGTCGTGTGGCCAAAACAAACAAACAAAAACAAAACTACAGCAGAAATTACACTTAACAGAGAAATTTTACATGCATTATTATAAAGAAAAAAAGATAGAAAAAGGAAGAGATAAAACTATCATTTTTTACTACTGATGAAATAATCTACCTAGAAAAACCAACATAAGCAAAAGGCAAATATCAGCAAGTGTTCTATAACCAAGATCAACTTTAAAATATTAATAGTATTTCACTGCATCTGGCAGCATCCTTGTCCTGGAAAATCCAAATGAAAGGTAGGTACTCCAGTCAGTCACAGTTACTTAGGATACTCTACACCCTATCAGGGAATAGTTTGAGTCTGAGACCCCTGCATGAACTGTAGCAGATGGATTTCCATAATGTTTTTCTTGGTCAACAGCCACCATCAGTTTGACTTTGGAGAAATGACCTGGATTTGCTTTCAAATTGAATTCTGCAAAACTTTTGCTTGAAAGAGTAGAAGTACTGCTATTTGGAAAGATTACACTTCTATTGCTTAACAAAATTTAAAGAAACAGGAATTTTTAAAGCTTTGGATTTGATTTTAAGACTTAAGTTATTGGGGAATTCCCTGGCTGTCCAGTGGTTAGTACTCTGTGTTTTCACTGCTGAGGGACGTGTGTTCAGCCCCTAATTGGGGAACTAAGATCCCACAAGCTGCATGTGGCAAAAAGAAAAAAAGAAAAGAAAAGACTTAAGTTATTAGTATTATCCAGTTCAAGGCAATTCTATTTAGAATCTCAGAGCTGAATGAGACCTGGAAGATAATGTAGTTTAGTCCCTTTTTTATAAATGAAGAAATTCATTCCCACACAAGCTGGGTGAGAGTTGTAAGGTCTGTGGCTCACTAGTGCAGAGGTTTAGAATCTAGTTTTTCCAGTAGTTTGTATAAGAATTCTGCTTTAAGTTTATTTTGATTAACTGCTTATTTTACTCTCTCATTTATACCTATTGTCCATTTCTTCTTAAATTCCTTCTATTTCTTTGGTACTCATCTTGCTTTATTTCCTCCATGATTTTTGGTTAATGAAGTCCAGTCAGATGGAGTGACTCTAATATTTTTTTCAAGTATTTCACCACCTTATCAATAAGCAGAAAACATTTTACTATATCTTTCACAATATTTTTTAAAAGCTAAAAAGCATCTAGGAATTAGCTAAGAATATATAAGATGTCATGAAGAAAAATATAATACACCATTAAAGTACAGAGAAAATTACAGAGAAACGTTCTATGCTTAGATGACATTCATTATTAATATAAAATAAAAAATCCCCAAATCAATCCATGAATTAAAAATCATTGACATTGGGACTTCCCTGGTGGTCCAGTGGTTAAGACTTTGCTTTCCAGTGCAGGGGGTGTGGATTCGATCCTGATTGGGGAGCCAGGATCCCACATGCCTCATGGCCAAGGAACCAAAACATTAAAAAAAAGCAATATTGTAACAAATTCAATAAAGACTTTAAAAAATGGTCCACATCAAAAAAAAATCTTTAAAAATTCATTGACATCAAAATTTCAGTTGGATTTTTAAGAAAACTAGATAATCTTAATCTAAAATTTAAACAGAAGAATAAAGAAAAACTAACAAGGAGTTGGCTCCTGTGATTATGGAGGCTGCAATCTCCCAAGATCTGCATTCTGAAAGTCTGGGAACCAGGAGAGCTGCTGATGGTGTGAGTTCCAGTCTCAGTACAAAAGCAGAAGACCAATGTTCCCACATCAAAGGTCATCAGGCAGAGTGTAATTTCGCTCTTGCTCAGCCTTTTGTTCTACTGAGGACTTCAATAGATTGGTAGAGACCCACCCATGTTGGGGAAGGCAATCTGCTTTACTCAGTCTACCAATTCAAATGCTAACCTAATCCAGAAATACCCTCACGGTCATACCTAGGATAATGTTTAATGAAGTATCTGGGCACCTCATGGCCCAGTCAAGTTGACATGTGAAACTAACCATCACACTATGCCTTTGTTCTTAGGAGTCAGGTATGTGAGGTTTTGCAGAAAATTGTTATTATGTCTTTAATTAACTATAAAATAGTTTAATATTTGTAAAATTTGTGTAACATTGTAAAAATCATTTAATATTTCTCTCTCTCTCTCTCTCTGCTATATCTGTATAGCAATAGAGAGGTGGATAGATAGATAGATATGGAGAGAGAGAATGTGGCAAGTGTTAACAATGAGTGAACCTAAGTTGAAAATATATGAATATTCATTGGTCTTTTCTTCCAAGTTTTCTGTAGTTTTGAAATTTTTCAACAGTTGAAAAAATATTGAGTATCTGACTATTTTATTTTCTTGACCACTACCACCCTGGTTAAAGTAATCATAATTTCTCATTGGGATTACTGAAACAGATTTTTATCATATCGTCCTGCTTTTACCCTTCCCTCCCTATATTATATTTTCAACATGGCATCCAGACGGACCTTAGCCATGTCACTCCTGTCCTAAAAAGAGAAGATTTAGGGCTTCCCTGGTGGCGCAGTGGTTGAGAGTCCGCCTGCCGATGCAGGGGACACGGGTTCGTGTCCCGGTCCGGGAGGATCCCACATGCCGCGGAGCGGCTGGGCCCGTGAGCCATGGCCGCTGAGCCTGCGCATCCAGAGCCTGTGCTCCGTAATGGGAGAGGCCACAACAGTGAGAGGCCCGCGTACCCAAAAAAAAAAAAAAAAAAAGAGAGAGAAGATTTAGCTTCCCATTTCACTCAGAGTACAAGGCAAAGTCTTACCTTAACAAAACCCAAAGTATCTGGTTCTCCCATTACCACCCTGACCTCATTTCCTACTGCTCTTCTGACCATTCTTTCTCAACTACACCAACCTCTGTAATGTTCATTGAGGACACTAAGCATCTATCTTCCTTAGGGTTTTTGCTCTAGATTTTCCCTCTTCATGAAATGTTTTCCTCCTGAAAATCACTAAGCTAACTCCCTCACATGCTTCAAGTCTTTTTATATTTAACTTCCTAATGAGACTTACCATGCTTATCCTATTTAGCTATTTAATATTGCAATGTGTGCCTCCCATTCCTCACATATTCTTTATCCTCTTAATCTGTTCCACTATTTCTTTATGCCAAAGCACATATTATTTTCACCTTTTTAAATATAGTTCACTTCTTATTTTCTTATTTTTTTTGCCTCTCCTCATAATATAAGTTTCGCAGGAGTTGGGCTATTTGTCTATTTTGTTCAGTAATATACAGTGGTCTCCCGTTTATGATAACATGGTTTCACTTTCTGCAGTTTCAGTTACCTGTGGACAACCATGGTCTGAAAATGTTAAATGGAAAATTCCAGAAATAAATAATTCATTAAGTTTTAAATTGTGCACCGTTCTGAGTAGCAGGAGGAAATCTTGTGCCAACCCACTCTGTCCCACCCAGGATGCAAATCATCCCTTTTTCCAGTGTATGCTCTATATAGTATCTGCCTATTATTATAGGAAAAAACATACATACAGGGTTTGGTACTATCTGAGGTTCAAGATAGCCACTGGGAGTCTTGGAACATACACCCCACAGATGGTAGGGAGGACTACTCTATATCCACTATGTAGAAGAGTGTCTAGTACATAGTATGTGCTCAATATATACCTGTTGATGAAAAAATTATTATAATAAAATTTATATATTAGTTTTGGCCTAAGATCTGAAAGAAAATGAGCCAAGAATGACTTACTGCTTCAGCAATGAAGATGACAGAGTTATCTTCAAACCAAATGGGGAAAAATGTGAGAAGAGCAGATTTGTGGGAGAAAAATCAAGTGTGTAATCCAAATATATTAAGTTATGGATGTCTATCAGTCATTTCCAGTGGAAATGTCTAGTAGGCAGTTGGATATATTTGTTTGAGAGAAATGTATAGACTGGAGTTGTAAATAAGAGAATTGTTGACATATAAATACCATTTAAAATCATGATACTTGGGCTGCCTCCACACCTCCCACGGTGGGTCCAGGTACATGACTACTGCAGTCCTAGGATATGACTTCAGTGGATCTGCACTGGTGCTCTTGTGAAAACAATGCCTGAGGGACACCAGGGTAGATTGCCAGCATTCCCATGGTTGAGGATGCCCAAGGGCAGTGACATAAACAGTGTACTTTGTGAGCCCACACAACAGTTGACAGGTGACACAACAGAGTGCACTCACCAGTGGACAGCTCTGGCAGAGGAATAATCAGTTGCTCCTCTCCCAGCGAGAGTGCTCCAATCCTCCCTACCTTGCACCACAGCTCAGAGACAGCTCAGAAATGGATCTGGGGACTTCTACTCCAACAACTAGGGAGCAAACCCTGCCCTTGACAGAGCTGTGACAACCACAGAGCAAAGAGGAAGTCCTGCTAAACAGTGTAGGCTATGGTCACCACTACACCAGTCACACCCTGTACCAAAGGGATAACAGCCAGGACACACTGAGGAAAGATGCAGCAGGCATCCATACTAAAAAGAGCCCTTGTACCAAAAATATTAAACCCACACAGGCTATACAGGGATCCGCTGACATAAAAATGGCCCTCCAAGCCCGCAATAGATAATTGTTTCTCCTAAACACACAGAGTAAGAGAAACATAAGTAAAATGAAGAAGCAGAGGAACCACTCCCAGTTAAAAGATCAAGAGAACTGCCCTAAAAGAACAAAGAGTGAAACAGACCTCTTCACTCTGATAGACATCAAGCTCAAAAAGGAGATAAGGAAAATACTAAATGGATTAAGAAAGGCTATCAATAGAAATGCAAATTACTGTAAGAAGGAACTAGAAACTATAAAGAGGAGCCAAGAAAAATTAGAAAGCTCATTTGCCAAGACAAAAGCTGAGCTAAATGCAATGAATAGCAGATTGAATAATGCAGAAGAATGGATAAGTGATTTGGAAGACAGACTAATAAAAATCACCAAATCAGAAGAGCAGACAGAAGGCCAAATGGAAAAAAAATGAAAGCAATATAAGAGACCTATGGGATAATATAAAGCATGCCAATCTATGCATAATAAGAATTCCAGAAGAATAAGAAAGAAAAGGGGATCAAAAATGTATTTGAAGAAATTATGGCTGAGAACTTCCCAAACCTAAAGAAGGAAACAGATACCCAGGTACAGGAAGCACAGAGGGTCCCAAACAAGGTGCACCTAAATATACCTACACCAAGACATATTATCATTAAAATGGCAAAAGTTAAAGATAAAGAGAGGATTCTAAAGGTAGCAAGAGAAAAACAAAGAGCTAACTACAAGGAAACCCCCATAAGACAAACAGCTGATTTCTCTACAGAAATGTTGCAGGCCAGAAGGGAGTGGCAAGATATATTCAAAGTCCTGAAAGGGAAAAATCTGCAACCTAGGATACTATACCCAGCAAGATTATCATTTAGAATAGGAGGATAAAGAATTTCTCAGACAGGCAAAAACTAAAAGAAAAAAGCAATACTAGGGCTTCCCTGGTGGCACAGTGGTTGAGAGTCCACCTGCCGATGCAGGGGATATGGGTTCGTGCCCTGGTCCGGGAAGATCCCACATGCCGCAGAGCGGCTGGGCCCGTGAGCCATGGCTGCTGAGCCTGTGCGTCCGGAGCCTGTGCTCCACAACGGGAGAGGCCACAACAGTGAGAGGCCCGCATACTGCAAAAAAGAAAAAAAAAAAAAAAGCAATACTAAACCTATCCTAAAAGACATACTGAAAGGTCTTTTCTAAATAAAAAAGAAGCAAGAAGCTATAGGAAAGAGGAAATCACAATTGGAAAATAAATCACTTCAATAAGCCAGTATACAGATTAAAAATAAATCTCTTGTGAAAACAATGACAACCAAAATGAATAGCAAAAGGATAAACATGAAGATGTAAAAGAGGACATCAAAATCATAAAATGTGGAGGAGGAGAGTAAGAAAATGTAGGGCTTTTTAAATAAATTTCTCTATTTATTTTTGGCTGCATTGGGTCTTTGCTGCTGCGTGCAGGCTTTCTTTAGTTGCAGTGAGTGGGGGCTACTCTTTGTTGTGGTGTGCAGGCTTCTCATTGCAGTGGCTTCTCTTGTTGCAGAGCATGCGCTCTAGGTGTGCAGGCTTCAGTATTTGTGGCTCACAGGCTCTAGAGTGCAGGCTCAGTAGTTGTGGCACACAGGCTTAGTTGCTCTGGGACATGTGGGATCTTCCTGGACCAGGGCTTGAGCCCATGTTCCCTGCATTGGCAGGTGGATTATTAACCACTGAGCCACCAGGGAAGCACAGAAAGTGTAGTTTTTTTACATGCCTTTTTTTTTTTTTTTTTTTTTTTGGCCACACTCTGTGGCTTGTGGGATGTTAGTTCCCTGACCAGGGATTGAATCCATGTCCTCAGCAGTGAAAGTGCAGAGCCTTAACCACTGGACTGCCAGGGAATTTCCAAAATGGAAGTTGTTTTTTAGAATGTGTTTGAGCCTATATGAATATCAGTCGAAGGAAAGCAGATATAGGAAGGTGTTAACATACTTCAAAAACAGGGTAACCACAAATCAAAAACATACAATAGATTCACAAAAATCAAAAAGAAGAAAACACTAGCATAATATAAAAGGAACGCATCAAACCACAAAAAGAAAAAGAAAGGAACAAAGAAGAAATATAGAATCAACTGGAAAACAAGGTTTAAAATGGCAATAAATACATATCTATCAATAATTACCTTAAATGCCAATGGACTAAATAGTCCAATCAAAAGACATAGACTGGCAGATTGGATTAAAAACAAGAGCCTACAATCTGCTGCCTAAAAGAGACCCACTTTAGGGCAAAGGACACACATAGATTGAAAGTGAGGGGATGGAAAAAGATATTTCAGGCAAACAAAAATGACAAGAAAATGGGGGTCACAATACTTATATCAGACAAAATAGATTTCAAAACAAAGACCGTCAAGAAAGATAAAGGACGCTATGTAATGGTAAAAGGATCAATACAAGAAGAGGATATTATGCTCATCAACATATATGCACCCAATATAGGAGCACCCAAATACAACACAAATACTAACAGACATAAAGGGAGAAATGGATGGGAATAAAATAATAGTAGGAGACTTTAATACCCCACTCACATCAATGGACAGATCTTCTAGCCAGAAAATCAATAAGGCAACAGAGATCCTAAATGATAAATAGAACAGTTAGACTTAATTGATATTAATATTTTCAGGACATTACATCCCCCCAAAACCAGAATACTCATTCTTTTCAAGTGCACATGGAACATTCTCTAGAATTGACCACATACTAGGGCACACAACAAGCCTCAATAAATTTAAGAGTATAGAAGTTATTTCAAGTGTCTTTTCTGACCACAATGCATAAACTAGAAATCAACCACAGAAAAAGAAGTGAGAAAAAAAGATTACATGGAGACTAAACAACATGCTACTAATAAGCCAATGTGTTGATGATGAAATCAAAGAATAAATTTTAAAAATACCTTGAGACAAATAACAATAAAAACACAATCATACAAAATCTATGGGATGCAGCAAAAGCAGTTCTTAGAGGAAAGTTCATAGTGATACAGGCCTTCCTCAAAAAACAAGAAAAATCTCCAAAACTTACTTCTTACTTCTTAAAAGAAGTAAGTTACCTGTGGACAACCATGGTCTGAAAATGTTAAATGGAAATTTTACTTCTTAAAAGAATTAGAAAAAGAAGAACAAACAAAACCTAAAGTCAGCATAAGGAAAAAAAAATAGTAATGATCAGAGAGGAAATAAATAAAATAGAAAGTAAAAAACAATAGAAAAAATCAGTAAAACCAAGAGGTGGTTCTTTGAAAGGGTAAACAAAGTTGACAAACCTCTGGTCAGGCTCACCAAGAAGAAAAGAGAGAGGACCCAAATAAACAAAATAAGAAATGAGAAAGAAATAACAACCAATATCACAGAAATACAAAAAAAATCATAAGAGAATACTAAGAAGAATTATATACCAACAAATTCAACAACCTAGAAGAAATGGACAAGTTCCTAGAAATATGCAGCCCACCAATAATGAATCAAGAAGGAATAGATAATTTGAACAGACTGATCATTAGAAGCGAAACGGAATCTGTAATTTAAAAACTCCCTACAAACAAAAGTCCAGGACCATATGGCTTTACAGACTAATTCTACCAAACATACAAAGAATAACTTATACCAATCCTTCTCAAACTCTTCCAAAAGACTGAAGTGGAGAGAACACTCGCAAAGATGTTCTGTGAAGCCAACATCACCTGGATACCAAAACCAGACAAAGACACTACCAAAAAAGAACATTACAGGCCAATATCTTTGATGAATATAGATGTTAAAATTCTCAACAAAATATTAGCAAACCAAAGCCAACAACACATAAAAAAGATCATACACCATGACCAAGTTGGATTCATCCCAGGGTCACAAGGATAGTACAACACATGCAAATCAATGTGATACACTACATCAACGAAAGAAAAGACAAATGATCATTTCAATACATGCAAAAAAAGCATTTGATAAAATTCAACATCCATTCATGATAAAAACTCTTACCAAAGTGGGTATAGAGGGAACATATCTCAACATAGCAAAAGCTATTTAAGACAAACCTATAGCCAACATAATTCTCAAAGGTGAAAAGCCAAAAGCCCTTCCACAAAAATCTAGAACAAGACAAGGATTCCCATTCTCACCACATCTATTCAACTTAATATTGGAAGTCCTAGCCACAGCAATCAGACAAGAAAAAGAAATAAAAGGTATTCAAATTGGAAGGGAAGGGGTAAAATTGTCATTATATTCAGATGACATAATACTATATATAGAAAGCCCTAAAGACTCCACACAGGGACTTCCCTGGTGGCATAGTGGTTAAGAATCTGCCTGCCAATGCAGGGGACACAGGTTCAAGCCCTGGTCTGGGAAGATCCCACGTGCTGTGGAGCAACAAAGCCCATGCACACAACTACTGAGCCTGTGCTCTAGAGCCCATGAGCCACAACTACTGAGCCTGTGTGCCACAACTACTGTAGCCCGTGTGCCTAGAGCCCGTACTCTGCAACAAGAGAAGCCACCACAATGAGAAGACCATGCACAACAATGAAGACCCAACACAGCCAAAAATAAATAAATAAATAAATTTATAAAAAAAGACTCCACACGAAAACTATTAGAACTGATACATGAATTCAGCAAAGTAGCAGGATACAAGATTAACATACAGAAATTGGTTGCATTTCTTTACGCAAACAATGAAATATCAAAAGGAAATATTAAAAAAATCTCTTTTAAAATTGCATCCAAAAAACAAACAAAAAAACCCTTAGGAACAGACCTCACCAAGGAGGTGAAAGACTTATATACTGAGAACTATAAAACATTAATAAAGGAAACTGAAGATGATTCAAAGAAATGGAAAGATATCCTATGCTCTTGGATTGGAAGAATTAAAATTGGTAAAATGGCCATACTTCCCAAACAATCTACAGATTTAATGTGATCCCTATCAAGTTATCCATGACATTTTTCACAGTACTAGAACAAATAATCCTAAATATTATATGGAACCATATAATACCATATATACCATATAATACCATAGAAGACCTGGAATTGCCTAAGCAATCCTGAAGAAAAAGAACAAGGCAGGAGGAGAACAACCCTCCTGGACTTCAGACAATATTACAAAGCTACAGTAATCAAAACAGTATGGTATTGGCACAAAAACAGACATATGGATCAATGCAACAGAACAGAGAGCCCAAGAATAAACTCATACATCTATGGACAATTAATCTTTGACAAAGGGGGAAAGAATAGACAGTGGAGAAAAGACAGTCTGTCTCTTCAGCAAGTGATGTTGGGAAAGTGGGACAGTCTCATGTAAATCAATGAAGTTAGAACACATCCTCACACCATACATAAAAATAAACTCAAAATGGCTTAAAGAATTAAATATAAAACACGATACCATAAAACTCCTAGAAGAGAAATAGGCAAAACATTCTCTGAAATAAATCATACCAGTGTTTTCTTAGATCAGTCTCCCAAGGCAATTGAAATAAAAGCAAAAATAAACAAATGGGAACTAATCAAACTTACAAGCTTTTGTACAGCAAAGGAAACCATAAACAAGTGAAAAGACAACCTACAGACTGGGAGAAAGTATTTGCAAATGATGCAACCAACAAGGGCTTAATTTCTAAAATATACAAACAGCTCATACAGCTCAACAACAACAAAAGATAAACAACCTAATAGAAAAATGGCCAGAAGACCTAAATAGACACTTCTCCAAAGAACATATACAGATAGCCAACAGGCACAAGAAAAGATGCTCAACATCGCTAATTATTAGGAAAATGCAAATAAAAACTACAATGAGATACCACTTCACACCTGTCAGAATGGCCATCATTAAAAGATCTACAAGGGACTTCCCTGGTGGTCCAGTGGTTAAGAATCCGCTTTCCAATGTGGGGGACGTGGGTTCGATCAATGGTCAGGGAATTAAGATCCCACATGCCACAGGGCAACTAAGCCCACATGCTCTAGAGCCCACACACCACAACTAGAGAGACTGCGTGAGGCAACAACTCAGCCCACGCACTCTGGAGCCAGCGCACTGCAACAAAGAGCCTGTGTGCCACAACTAAGACCCAATGCAGCCAAATAAATATTTTTTTAAAAAGGTCTACAAATAACAAATGCTGGAGAGGGTGTGGACAAAAGGGAACCCTCCTATATTGTTGGTGGGAATGTAAGTTGGTATAGCCACTATGGAGAACAGTATGGAGGTTCCTTAAAAAACAAAATAGAGTTACCATATTATCCACCAATCCCACTTTTACACACATATCCAGACAAAGCTATAATTCAAAAAGATACACGCACCTCTATGTTCATAGCAGCACTATTCACCATCGTCAAGACACGGAAACAACCTAAATGTCCATCGACAGATGAACAGATAAAGAAGATATGGTACCTATATACAATGGAATACTACCCAGCCATAAATAAAGAATGAAATAATGCCATTTGCAGCAACATGGTTGGCCCTAGAGATTATCCTACTAAGTGAAGTCAGAAAGACAAATACCATATGATGTCACTTATATATAGAATCTAAAATATAACACAAATGAACCTATCTTTGAAACAGAAACAGACTCACAGACATAGAAAACAGACTTGTGGTATCCAAGGAGGAGGGGGAGTCGGGGAGGGATGGATTGAGAGCTTGGGGTTAGCAGTTACAAACTATTATATGTAGAATGGATTAAACAACAAGGTCCTACTGTATAGCACAGGGAACTATATTCAATATCCTGTGATACACTGTAGTGGAAAAAAATATAAGAAAAGAATGTAGGGGACTTCCCTAGTGGTGCAGTGGTTAAGAATTCACCTGCCAGTGCAGGGGACACGGGTTTGAGCCCTGGCCCAGGAAGATCGCACATGCCGTGGAGCAGCTAAGCCCATGTGCCACAACTACTGAGTCTGTGCTCTAGAGCCCATGAGCCACAACTACTGAGCCCACATGCCACAACTACTGAAACCCGTGTGCCTAGAGCCTGTGCTCCGCAATAAGAGAAACCACCACAATGAGAAGCCCTCACACCGCAACAAAGACCCAACACAGCAAAAAAAATAATAAATAATACATAAATAAATAAATTTATTTTTTAAAAAAAAAAGAATGTAGGGACTTCCCTGGTGGCAGAGTGCTTAAGAATCCACCTGCCAATGCAGGGGACATAGATTCAATCCTTGGTCCGGGAAGATTTCACATGCCAGGGAGTAACTAAGCCCATGTGCCAAAACTACTGAGGCTGCGCTCTAGAGCCCATGAGCCACAACTACTGAGCCCACATGCCACAACTACTGAAGCCTATGCACCTACAGCCTGTGCTCCACAACAAGAGAAGCCACCGCAATGAGAAGCTCGCGCACTGCAATGAAGAGTAGCCCCCCTGCTGGCCGCAAATAGAGAAAGCCTGCACACAGCAATGAAGACCCAGCGCAGCCAAAAATAAATAAATGAATAAATAAATTTCTTAAAGAATGTATATATACATATAATTGAATCACTTTGCTGTACAGCAGAAATTAACACAGCACTGTAAATCAACTCCAATAAAAAATAAATTAAAATTTAAAAAATCATGAGTCTAAATGATATTGCCAAAGGAATGAGTATAGATAAAGTAGAAAATAAAACTAAGGACCGAGTCCTAGAACACACAATAATGAAGAATTCTGTCCAGTGAAGAAACCATGGCAAAGTTAACAGACAACAGTTAAGGAGAATATAGTTGCAAGGTCTGAAAAAACAAGCAACTAATATCTGAAAAAATAAAAGAAAGCAACAACGAAGAGATAGGAATGGCAGTGGTGATACAGACAACTGACCAAAACAAAAAAAAATCCAAAGAAAATATGTAAAATAAAATACAATCTTCCCATGCAATCCTCTTTATTAATATTAATAATCACAGATATGAAAATTTATATAAAATGATAGAATACTTTACATCTACCAGAATGGCATAAAGATGAAATCTAGTAATTACCAACATGAGAAAGAATGTGGAGATAAAGGAAACATCAGGAATTGCTGTTGAGAGTCTGATGCAGCCATTCTGATAAAGATCAGTTGGAGGGCTTCCCTGGTGGCCCAGTGGTTGGGAGTCCTTCTGCCAATGCAGGGGACATGGGTTTGAGCCCTGGTCCGGGAAGATCCCACATGCTGTAGGGCAACTAAGCCTATGCGCCACAACTACTGAGCCTGTGCTCTAGAGACCGCAAGCCACAACTACTGAGCCCGCGTGCCACAACTACTGAAGCCTGTGCGCCTGGAGCCCACGCTCTGTAACAAGAGAAGCCACTGCAGTGAGAAGCCCACGCACCACAACGAGGAGTAGCCCCTGCTCGCCGCAACTAGAGAAAAGCCCGTGCGCAGCAACGAGGACACAAAGCAGCCAAAAATAAATAAATTAATTAATTAATTAAAAAAAAAGATCAGCTGGAGCTACTTAATCAAATTGAATAAAATATTCTATGAGCCATCAGCTTTATTCCAGCATTATACATAAAAGAAATTTTTATACAGGTACATACAGGGATACAAGTATAAGGATGTTAGTTTCTGCATTTTGTCAAATAATGATTCTCAAAATGTTAAAAACATAATTCTTATACAAACTGATAGTAAGCTGGTCAGTTTTATTTAACTAATTGATAATGGAACCCATAACATGACAAACCCAGCCAAAGATAATATGATAAGTGTGAATTTTATAATCAGGGGATGGGAAGAACGCTAAAATAAGATTTCTAAGTTAAATTCCAACTGGTTGGGCTTCCCTAGTGGCACAGTGGTTGAGAATTCGCCTGCCAATGCAGGGGACACGGCTACGAGCCCTGGTCCGGGAAGATCCCACATGCCGCAGAGCAACTAAGCTCGTGTGCCACAACTACTGAGCCTGTGCTCTAAAGCTCGTGAGCCACAACTACTGAGCCCACGTGCCACAACTACTGAAGCCTGCGCGCCTAGAGCCCATGCTCCACAAGGAGAGAAGCCACTACAATGAGAAGCCCGCGCACCGCAATGAAGAGTAGCCCCCGCTCGCCGCAACTAGAGAAAGCCCGCGCGCAGCAACGAAGACCCAACACAGCCAAAAATAAATAATTTTTTTTTTAAATTCCAAACTGGTTAATGTCCACGAAGACCAAAACAACTTTGGTGATTAATTGCTCTGCTTGACAGATAATAAATCATCATATAATAATTGGTTTTGCAGAACTGAAAAAATTCTGAGCCCTAATCAACTGTGCAAACATCCCTATACAAAATAGGGAACCTTAGAGATTTCCCTGATGGTCCAGTGAGTAAGACTCCGTGTTCCCAAAGCCAGGGGGCCTGGGTTCGATCCCTGGTTGCGGAACCAGATTCCGCATGCATGCCGAAACTAGGAGTCTGCAGTCTGCAACTAAGAAGTCTGCATCGGGACTTCCTTTGTGGTCCAGTGGTTAAGGCTCCGCACTTCCAATGCAGGGGATGTAGGTTCGATTCCTGGTCAAGGAACTAAGATCCCACATGCCATGTGGTGTGGCCAAAAGATCAAAAAAAAAAAAAAGAAGTCCGCATGGCACAACTAAGAAGTCTGCATGCCGCAACTAGAAGATCCCACATTCCGCAACTAAAAAAAAAAAAGATCCCCCATGCCACAACGAAGATCTCGCATGCCACAACTAAGACCCAGAGCAGCCAAAATAAATAAGTTAATTAATTAAAAAATAAAACAGGGCTTCCCTGGTGGCGCAGTGGTTGAGAGTCCGCCTGCCGATGCAGGGGGCGCGGGTTCGTGCCCCGGTCTGGGAGGATCCCACATGCCGCGGAGCGGCTGGGCCCATGAGCCATGGCCGCTGAGCCTGCGCGTCCGGAGCCTGTGCTCCGCAACGGGAGAGGCCACAGCAGTGAGAGGCCCACGTACCGCAAAAAATAAATAAATAAATAGAAATTTAAAAAATAAAACAAAACAAACAAAAAAATAGGGAACCTTATAGAAAGTGCTCAAAAATTATTTTTAAAGGTTATCTTTTTGCTTTGTTACCATGTTTTGGATATTTTTCTTAATTCCTCCATGTGATTATGAATAATTCTAAAATACTGTTCATCATTAAAAGGTGGTTCAATTGCAGGTTTTGTTGTGATGATGGCTTGACCATATGCATAGATAAAGCAAAGGGTATTTACTAACACACATTAAGTCTTTTTGTATGGTCAATAAATTCAGAGCCATACAGCGCTGAGCAACTACTAGGTCCACAGAATTAACTGCTGTTTGGACATTACGTAAGGAATCTAAGATTGCATTTCCAATAGCCTCTGTCTTTCAAAGATGCTATTATTACTCTTGCTTGCTCATCTATTCCAATGCTAGAAAACCAAAACCAAGATGTTTATCTCAATCAAGTTCTGTCTCTAGCACCAGTAAAAGTGAGTAAATTCTCCTTTCCTCTAGATTTCCAAAATTTGCTAAATTCCCAGCCTGCCAGTAAGTAACATTCCTTATTCTTTGTGACGTTAGGATCCATAGGCCCAAATGAATAGACCTCAGACCAGATTCTTAGATGAGCTTCTTAGGCACTAATTCCACATATGAAATACAACTCATGTTTCTTTTTTTTTCTTTTAATATCTATTTATTTTTGGCTGCATTGAGTCTTAGTTGCTGCACACGGGATGTTTCATTGTGGGTGCACGGGCTCTTCCTTGCAGCACACGGGCTTCTCTCTAGTTGTGGCATGTGGGCTCCAGAGCACGTGGGCTCTGTAGTTGCAGCATGAGGGCTCAGTAGTTGTGATGTGCGGGGTTAGTTGCCCCGCAGCATGTGGGGTCTTAGTTCCCCAACCAGGGATTTAACCCACGTCCCCTGCATTGGAAGGTGGATTCTTAACCAATGGACAACCAGGGAAGTCCCCAACTCATGTTTCTTGATGATAGTATTGTCAAACCTAATAAAATTAAATCTGATTTCAAATATGATACTTTCAGTGTGGTCTTGATTGCACAAAATTTTTGTCAACATAATTTGATTTGTCCAGTTATTAAAAATCATATTTTTTAAAAAGACAGATTCTGATGGAAGCTATTGCATAAAAACTAAAAGGAAATTCTGGTTCCAGGGAAGGTGAAGGAATCACATTCCACCTTGTACAGATGCATTCTCCCACCGAATGAAACTATAAATGCTATATAAAATGCATGGAGTAGCTATCTTAGATTTCTGAAAAGTTAATAGTAGCAGGCAGATTTGTGAAAATACCAAAACTCTGAAGTTCCACTGAATCAACAGTGTTTGTCATTTTCCTCCTCTGATACTGCCCAGCCTGGACTCAAAGGCAGCCTGAAACTCAGAAGTGCACACCAGCTGTAGACAAAGAGTTCCATTAGAATCTTTCTCTTTCTAGTCTTGGAACCAGAATTAAGAGGACCACACCTCAGAGACAGTAGGGGAATTCTTTTTTTTTCTTTTCCCCCTCTTTCTTGCTTCATCCACAGGTGTCAAAAACTCTGAGGAAGGGGAAAACTTCTCTGCAATGAAAGGATCTGTGATCCCAAGAACATGGAGCAAATCCCTGTTGCTTTTTACAAATCATTCTGTCATCTGTTTACTTGGTCCTGAATGCAGACACCATCATTGGAAATATGTGGCAGAGAAAGGAAACTGAAGCCTCAGCTTTCAGACTGAGCAGAATAAAGAAAAAAGAATGAAAAGCATTGAGGACAGTCTCAGAGACCTCTGGGACAACATTAAATGCACATTTGAATTATAGGGGTCCTAGAAGAAGAAGACAGAAAGAAAGTGTCTGAGAAAATATTTGAAGTGATTACAATCAAAAACTTCCCTAACATGGGAAAGGAAATAGTTAATCAAGTACAGGAAGCACACAGAGTACCATACAGGATAAACCCAAAGAGAAACACACCAAGACACATATTAATCAAACTATCAAAAAATAAATACAAAGAAAAAATATTAAAAGCAGCAAGGGAAAAGCAAAAAATAACATGGAAGGGAATCCCCATAAGGTTAACAGCTGATTTTTCATTAGAAACTCTGCAAGCCAGAAGGCAGTGGCAGGACATATTAAAAGTGATGAAAGGGAAAAACCTAAAACCAAGATTACTCTACCCAGCAAGGATCTCATTCAGATTTGATGGAAAAATTAAAACCTTTACAGATAAGCAAAAGTTAAGAGAATTCAGCACCACTAAACCAGCTTTACAACAAATGCTAGAGGAATTTCTCTAGGCAGGAAACACAGAGAAGGAAAAGACCCACAAAAAGAAACCCAAAACAATTAAGAAAATGGTACTACAAACATACATATTGATAATTACCTTAAATGTAAATGGATTAAATGCTCCAACCAAAAGACACAGACTGGCTGAATGGATACAAAAACAAGACCCGTACATATGCTGTCTACAAGAGACCCACTTCAGACCTAGGGACACATACAGACTGAAAGTGAGGGGATGGAAAAAGATATTCCATGCAAATGGAAATCAAAAGAAAGCTAGAGTAGCAATTCTCATATCAAATAAAAGAGACCTTAAAATAAAAACTATTACAAGAGACAAAGAAGGACACTACATAATGATCAAGGGATCAACCTAAGAAGAAGATGTAACAATTGTAAATATTTATGCACCCATCAGAGGGGCACCTCAATACATAAGGCAAATGCTAACAGTCATAAAAGGGGAAATCGACAGTAACACAATAATAGTAAGGGACAAATCGACAGTAACACAATAATAGTAGGGGACTTCAACACCCCACACTCACCAATGGACAAATCATCCAAAATGAAAATAAATAAGGAAACACAAGCTTTAAATGACACATTAAAGAAGATGGACTTAATTGATATTTATAGGACATTCCATCCAAAACCACAGAATACACTTTCAAGTTCTCATGGAACATTCTCCATGAGAGACCATATATTGGGTCACAAATCAAGCCTTGGCAAATTTAAGGAAACTGAAATCATATCAAGTATCTTTTCCAACCACAATGCTATCAGACTAGACATCAATTACAGGGAAAAAAAACTGTAAAAAAATACAAACACATGGAGGCTAAACAATACGCTACTAAATAACCAAGAGATCGCTGAAGAAATCAAAGAGGAAATTAAAAAATACCTAGAAACAAATGACAATGAAAACACAATGACCCAAAACCTATGGGATGCAGCAAAAGCAGTTCTAAGAAGGAATTTTATAGCAATCCAATCCTACCTTAAGAAACAAGAAAAATCTCAAATAAACAACCTAACCTTACACCTAAAGCAATTAGAGAAAGAACAAAAATGACCCAAAGTTAGCAGAAGGAAGTAAATCATAAAGATCAGATCAGAAATAAATGAAAAAGAAATGAAGGAAGTAACAGCAAAGATCAATAAAACTAAAAGCTGGTTCTTTGGGAAGATAAACAAAATTGATAAACCATTAGCCAGACTCATCAAGATAAAAAGGGAGAAGACTCAAATCAATAGAATTAGAAATGAAAAAGGAGAAGTAACAACTGACACTGTAGAAATACAAAGGACCATGAGAGATTACTACAAGCAACTATATGCTGATAAAATGGACAACGTGGAAGAAATGGACAAATTCTTAGAAAAGCAAAACCTCTGAGACTGAACCAGGAAGAAATAGGAAATATAAACAGACCAATCACAAGCACTGAAATTGAGACTGTGATTAAAAATCTTCCAACCACAGTGAGAGGCCACAACACTGAGAGGCCTGCGTACGGCAGAAAAAAAAAAAAAAAAGGAACTCAGCATTTAGGGCTTTCCTGGTGGCACAGTGGTTGAGAGTCTGCCTGCCAATGCAGGGGACACAGGTTCGTGCCCCGGTCCAGGAAGATCCCACATGCCGCGGAGTGGCTGGGCCCGTGAGCCATGGCCACTAAGCCTACACGTCCAGAGCCTGTGCTCCACAAAGGGAGACGCCACAACAGTGAGAGGCCCACGTACCACGAAAAAAAAAAATCTTCCAACAAACAAAAGCCCAGGACCAGATGGCTTCACAGGCGAATTCTATCAAACATTTAGAGAAAAGCTAACACCTATCCTTCTCAAACTCTTCAAAAATATAGCAGAGAGAGGAACACTCCCAAACTCATTCTACGAGGCCACCACCACCCTGATACCAAAACCAGGCAAAAATATCACAAAAAAAGAAAACTACAGGCCAATATCTCCGATGAACATATTACTGGCACAAAAACAGAAAGATAGATCAATGGAACAGGATAGAAAGCTCAGAGATAAATCCATGCACATATGGTCACCTTATCTTTGGTAAAGGTGGCAAGAGTATACAATGGAGGAAAGACAACCTCTTCAATAAGTGGTGCTGGGAAAACTGGACAGCTACATGTAAAAGAATGAAATTAGAACACTCCTTAACACCATACACAAAAATAAACTCAAAATGGATTAAAGACCTAAATGTAAGGCCAGACACTATAAAACTCTTAGAGGAAAACATAGGCAGAACACTCTATGACATAAATCACAGCAAGATCCTTTTTGACCCACCTTCTAGAGAAATGGAAATAAAAACAAAAATAAACAAATGGGACCTAATGAAACGTAAAAGCTTTGGCACAGCAAAGGAAACTATACACAAGAGGAAAAGACAACCCTCAGAATGAGAGAAAATACTTGCAAACGAAGCAACTGATGAAGGATTAATCTCCAAAATATACAAGCAGCTCATGCAGCTCAATATCAGAAAAACAAACAACCCAATACAAAAATGGTAAAAAAAAAAAAGTTGTGAAGAACCTAGGGGCAGGACAGGAATAAAGATGCAGATGTAGAGAATGGACTTGAGGACATGAGGAGGGGGAAGAGTAAGGTGGGACAAAGTGAGAAAGTGGCATCCACATATATGCAATACCAAATGTAAAACAGATAGCTAGTGGGAAGCAGCCGCACAGCACAGGGAGATCAGCTCGGTGCTTTGTGTCCACCTACAGGGTTGGGATAGGGAGGGTGGGAGGGAGATGCAAGAGGGAGGAGAAATGGGGATATACATATATGCATAGCTGATTCACTGTGTTATACAGCAGAAACTAACACACCATTGTAAAGCAATTATACTCCAATAAACATGTTAAAAAAAAAAACAACTACAGACCAATATCCCTGATGATTACAGATGCACAAATCCTCAATAAAGTACTAACAAATTGAATTCAACAGCACATTAAAAGGATCAAGTGGGGGAATTCCCTGGCTGTCCAGTGGTTAGGACCCTGTGGTTTCACTGCTGAGGGTGTGGGTTCAATCCCTGGTTAGGGAACTAAGTACGATCCCACAAGCCAAGAGGCATGACCAAATAGACAAAAAAAAAAAAAAAAAAAAAAAGTCAAGTGGGATGTACCCCTGGGATGAAAAGATGGTTTGTCATATGCAAAGCAATAAATGTGATACTCCATATAAAATTAATGAAAGACAATGTGATCATCTCAATAGATGCAAAAAATTTCTGAAAAAATTCAATATATTGGGCTCCCCTGGTGGCGCAGTGGTTGAGAGTCCGCCTGACGATGCAGGGGACAACGGGTTAGTGCCCTGGTCCAGGTAGATCCCACATGCCGCGGAGCGGCTGGGCCCGTGAGCCATGGCAGCTGAGCCTGTGCGTCCGGAGCCTGTGCTCTGCAACGGGAGAGGCCACAGCAGTGAGAGGTGCGTACCGCAGAAAACAACAACAACAACAAAAAAAAAACTAACATACAGACCAATGGAACAGAATTAAGAACCCAGAAGTATACCCACACTTACATGGTCAGCTAATTTTTGACAAGGAATGACGAATACTCAATGGGGAAAGGATAGTATCTTCAATAAATGGTGCTGGGAAAACTGGATATTCACATGCAAAAAAATGAAATTAGACGCCTTTCTTACACTATTCATATATATTAACTCAAAGTAGACCAAGAGATTAAATGTAAGCAATGAAACCATTAAACTCTGAGAAAAAAACATAGGGTAAAAACTCCTTGACATAGATAATGGCGATGATTTTTTGGATATCACACCAAAAGCACAAACGAGCAAAAATCAACAAGTGGGACTACATCAAACTAAAAAGCTTCTGCACAGCAAGAAAAACAATCAACAAAATGAAACGGCAGCCTACAGAATGGGAGAAAATATTTGGAAACCATACATCTGATAAGGAGTGAATATCCAAAATAGGTAAGTGGCTCATACAACTCATTTAAAAAAAAAATTAAAAATGGGCAGATACCTTGAATAGACATTTTTCCACAGAAGATACACAAATGGCCAACATGTACATGAAAACATGCTTAATATCACTAATCATCAGGGAAATGCAAATTAAAGCCATAATGAGATATCACCTCATATCTGTTACAATAGCTATTATAAAAAAAAAAACAGGAAACAAATACTGGTGAGGATATGGAGAAAAGGGAACTTTGGGGCACTACTGGTTGGAATGTAAACTGGTGCAGCCACTATGGAAAATAGTATGGAGGTTCCTCAAAAAATTAAAAACAGAACTACCATATGACCCAGCAATTCCATTCCTGGGTAGTTATCAAAAATAAAAAAACCCTACCAATTCAAAAAGATATATGCACCTCTATGTTCACTGCAGCATTATTTACAATAGCCAAGATATGGAAGCAACCTATGAGCCCACTGATAGATGGACAAAAAGATGTGGTTTTATATATATATATATATATATATATATATATATATATATATATATATATATATATATATATATATATATATATATATATATATATATATATATATATATATATATATACACACATATATATATGCAAAGGAATATTACTAAGCCATAAAAAGAATGGAATCTTGCCATTTGTGACAATATGGATGGATTTAGAGGGTACTATGCTAAGTGAAACAAGTCAGACAGAGAAAGATAAATACCTATGATTTCATTTATAAGTGGAATCTAAAAAGCAAAACAAATGAACAAACACAGCAAAACAGAAACAGAGTCATAGATACAGAGAACAAACAGGTGGTTGCCAGAAGGGAGTGGGGCAGGGGCATGTGGGAAATAGGTTAGTGAGATTAAGAGGTACAAACTTCTAGTTACAAAATGAATGAGTCACGGGTATGAAATGTTTAGTGTGGGGAATATAGTCAATAATAATATAATATCTTTGTATAATGACAGATGGTAACTAGACTTATGGTGGTGGTGATCATTTTGTAATGTACAGAAATGTTGAATCACTATGTTGTGCGCCAGGAAATAAAACAGTGTTGTAGGTCAATTATACTTCAAAAGCAAACAAAACTCATAGAAAAAGAGGTCAGGTTTGTAGTTACCAGAGGCAGGGGTGGAGTGAGGGGAATTGGATGAAGGTAGTCAGTCAAAAGCACAAACTTCCAGTTATAAGACAAAAAAGTACTAGGGATGTAATGTACAACATGTTAAATATAATTAATACTGCTTTATGTTATACATAAAAGTTGCTAAGAGAGTAAATCCTAATAGTTCTCATCACAAGGAAAAAAAATTTTCCGTTTTCTTTTATTTTTGTATACATATGAGATGTAGAAGTTCACTAAACTTATTGCGGTAATCATTTCATGATGTACATAGGTCAAATCATTATGCTGTACACCTTAACCTTATACAGTGCTCTATGTCCACTGTATCTCAATAAAACTGGAAGGAAAAAAATGTTTAAGGAAAAAATGACCTGGCTTCCAGGTTCCTGCAGAATGCCAGCGACCTAAATTTGAATCTCTCCACCCATCCTAAAAACAAACAAATGAACAAAAAGGAAAGCTAGGGAATTCCCTGGCGGTCCAGTGGTTAGAACTCGGTGCTTTCACTGCCAGGGGCCGGGTTCAATCCCTGGTTGGGGAACTAAGGTATCCAGTAAGCCATTTTGTTCAGCAAAAAAACCCCAAACAAACAATAAAACCACCTATGACTGCAGCATAATTTGGAGACAGAGAATATTATAAACTTCATTTTATATATAAACTGGTAACTATACAACCCAAATCAGCAGATCCAGTTACAAAGCCATGCTACTGAAGAGAGGCCAAGATGGTAAAGATTAGAGAGCAGCAGAATCCTACCAATGGTGGAAGACAGATAAAGTCACCACCAGAAAAAGAGTCCCAGCTTGAGTGGAGAAACGCTGACAATAGGTCTCAGACCTGGTGGATGAGAGGAATTGAGGACTCTAAAAGAAATTCTTGAAAATGAGACCAGAAACGGAAATCTTTGAAAGGCATCTTGTCCAGAGGAAAGAGATGATTTGAAGGGCAGGTATCCTTTGAAGGCTTGATGGTGAAGAGAAAGAAGGAAACAAGGAGTGAAAATGAAGACTACCAGGGAAATGAAAGAGAGTCACAAAATCAGAAGACACATCAACCTGGGCTCCACTCGCAAAAAAGTGCCTTCTATTTGGAAAAAATGCACTACATTCTACCAACAGAAGAGGGCACTCTCAAACTAAGAAATCTGATAAAACATCCAACTGCCTGCCTCATTTGCAATTGCTGAGACTGGATAGTAGACATTTCAAAATGAACAGAAAATAGTAGGTATAATATTATATAAAGACAACAAAAAAAGAGAATAATTTTTTTTCAAAACTAACCATGAGACAAGAAAACTCCAACCTGATTTAAATAACCTTAAACAGTCATTTGGTGATATGAAAAAATACTGTGAATCAGAAAAATAACTCAGAACAAAAATGGACAAAAACAAAAAGATATAAGACAAGGGTTAGTCAAAATCAAAAGAAACTGATCAAAAAGAAAAATCATCTCAGGAAAAAAAAAAGACTAAATTATAAGATGTCCAAGGGGAAGAGATTTTACTTAAAATATAATAACTGGTTTTGACAGAAGGAATTAAAACATCCAAGGAAATAAAAATAAAATTAAGAAATCAGTAAGAAGGATCAGAGAGAAAGTGCTAGATAGAGAGGCAATTAGAAGATCCAGTATATATTACAGTCCCTGTAGAAGAAAAACAAAATAATGAAACCGGTGTTAATATTCAAGAAAACTTCCTGGAAATAAAACTTCAATCTACACATCGAAGGGGTCTCCCAAGGACCAAAGAAAATTGATATGGAATGGTCAACTGTGAGGTATCTTAGAAAATCAATTAGATTTGAAAGAAAAAAATCTTCTGGGCCTCAGGCAAAACGACCAAATCATTTAGGAAGGAAAAGAAAAGAAGTGAGAACCAAGATTTTATATCCAGCCAATCTGTCCTTTAAGTACCAAGGCTATAAAAAATCAGTATTAAATATGCAAGAACTCAGAATACTGTACTCAGGAGCCTCGTTTGAGGAATCTACTATAGAATGGGTTTCACCCAACTAATACTCATCATGATGGTGAGTATTAAATATACTAATGAGTTGTAGATCTGCAAGTTAAAATAAAGGTGGTGACAAGGGTGGGAAAAGAGTATGCAAATTGTTTTCTAAAAACAATATGACTCAAACTGGAAGGGAGGAAAGGGAAAAATGGAATAAAATAATTGATCTTTATATAAGTAATAGGAGGCAGTCAAGATAGAGCTGACAAATGAAATGATACAGCCCACCTATGGAAAAGTTATTTGAGGACTTAGAAAAAATACAAGTATAACTGATAACTATTGGAACAAAAACGCAAACATTACTTAACATCAAAAGTAATTTTAAAAGTAAGTGGGTTTTTCTTTTTCTTTTTTTTTTTGGTGGGGGGGTAGGTTGTTTAGCACTTCCTTACTTCCTGGAACTACTAGGTGAATCCAAGATGCTCTAGGCTCATCTCTGTATTTCCTGCCCCAGTCCTAGCACCAGCCATTTCTCCAACGAACCCTGGTTCCTAGTCGAATGGGAGCTGAACACCTGCTGGAAACCTGGTCGCTTTGGTGCTCTCGTCAGAAGAGGAGTCTCAAAATGCTTTCTCGAAGCGGGATCACTGGGAAAATGAAGAAAGCTGGTATAGCAAAAGGGATTAATAGGAAAACGAAGAAGGCCGGGACAGCAAAAGGGATTAATGGGAAAATGAAGAGGCTGGGACAGGGGCAAAAGGGCTGGAGAGCGCCCGCGGGTCTCGAACCACTCTCGGAAGGGTGGTTGAATCACAATGCGGTCGAAGGAACCGCTGAGCTATAGCCAGCCCGACTTTGGGCTCTGGATTATATCCCCTTGGCTGTTGAGGAAGAGGTGCGTCACAACAAACCAACCAGAGCAGATACGATCCAGGCTGATTTAGCGTGCTCCCCCACCCCCAGTCCAGACACTCTGAGAGTGCCCATCTGCCGACACACAACAGTGAGAAGGACCCAGGTCTCCCCTACCTCTTAGTGAGCTCTTCCGCAGTTGCTTCCGGGCTTATTCCCTCCTACCACGCGGCAGTCACCAGGTCCACCAGTCTCTGGACTTCTGGTCCAGCCTCTACGCTCTCCCGACAACCACACAGGGCCGCTCACTCTGTGATCTAAACAACTTTCATAGTGCCTTGGGTCAGGAGAGTGGAATCTTTACAAGCTGCTAATTGTTACTTCAGGCCTTATCTTGGAACTTTGCAGCTAAACCCCACAGCTCCTCTCCCAAGTGTTATACAGTTCCCAGGTGTCATATAGTATCACTCCTTCTGTTACTATTTTTAAAAAATTCTAAACTGCACAAAATCACCCTATTCCTTTCATGTATACTGTAAACAGCCACAATTCCTACTTTTCTCCAGTTAACCATGACTATGATTTCAGTGTGTACTCCTCCAGTTTTTTCCCTCAATCTACGTATTTAACTGTACACACAACATAGTTTTGACGGGCAGGGGTGAAGGGTGGGCTTATTGGGGATTGGGTTGTTCGGTATTGTTCTGTTACACTTAACAGAGTGTCTTGGAGATCTTGTCAGTACATACACTAGATCTAATTCATATATATTGTAATGGCTGCATTATACTCAAGTATAAATGTACCGGTTTTATTTTAAATGTTTCACTGTTATAAACATAGCTGCAGTAAACATCCTTGTATGCATATGTACACATAAGCAAGTCTGTTTTTAGGATACTTATATGAGTAGAATTGCTGAATTAAAGACTTCACATTTAAATTTTTGGAGGTTATGGGAGAGATGTGAGAGGCCCTGGGACGCCTGAAGTCACAAAATCTGAAGCCATACAGATCTTTTGTTCCCTAAATACTTTAACTGGCAATTCCACCAGAATGTAAATTCCATGACACTTGGGACCTTGTTGCCTTGTCCCAGAAGATACTACCAGGGCCTAGAACATGTTCAGCATCTCAGCACTCACCGAACGAACTCATGTAGGCCGGTCACAGGCATATGACTCAACCAGAATGCAAAATTTCCTTGGATTTTTAGAAAGACCGCAAACATCAATAAAGCTTCTCTTCCAGAGTTTGGAGTTCTCTAGGATTGCTCTGGGGTCCTAAATTTCCATCCCATCTCCTTCCTCCCCCCGCTTTTTTTAATTCACCAGCTTGAACCCCTCCAAATATCCATGACCTAGACAGACCCCTTGGAAACTCAAACCACTTGCCAGTCCCAAGAGAATTTAGAGAAAATGGACTTCAGAATTGCTTTTTAGTAGAGATGACCAGAAGTCAGATTCCACCGGTACCAAAGAGGGAAATCACTTGAAGCCAAGTTGAATTAGCTACCTGAAGAATGAACACTGAACCACGGAAGGAACTCAGCTCATTGTTACATTCTCTAGCCTGCCTTGACAGGGGGAACAAAAGGACCCAGTTGACTAGGGTAGATTCTTACCCAAGGACCTGTAGAACACATAATCCTGCCAAGGAAAGCACCAACTAATATGTCCGCAACTGGCCAACGAATATTGTATGAGAAATTTTGAGCCAGTCCTTGAACCAGTAGATAAAGGCACATTCAGTGTTTCCACTGGCAAGATTCAGCATCAGAAATAAAATTAGGCAGGGAATTCCTGGTGGTCCAGTGGTTAGGACTCCGCTTTCACTGCTGAGGGCTCAGGTTTGATCCCTAGTCAGGGAACTAAGATCCCACAAGCCGCACAGCACGCTGCCCCTCAACCCCTCCCCCAAAAAAAGAAAAGTCAGCAAAAGAGATGCCTAACAGCAAGGGGATTTTGCACAGAAGTCCAAAGAAAAGAGTATGGTGCTTTGGGGGACCCACAAGTGGTTCAGATGCTACATAAAGGTGTCCAAAGGGCTAGATAAGGCAGAAAATGTCAACAAGCCATATGGCAGCAGCCTTGTTAGCCCAAGCAGAGCCCACTTTTCAAGGAACAGAAGCAACTAATGTTGTTACACAATTCACCTGTTTGAAGCTTGTGTAACTACCATTTGTTTTTTTACTTTAAGGAACTGACTTCTTTTTTCCATCTGCATCCCTAGGGCCTGGCACAGTACCTGATGTAGGGAACATCAAAGTTGTTTTTGCTTTAGTTAGCCAGTCTGTACCACCTAATTCTCAAGTTAGACCCAACTTGAGGCAAGGCAGCTTCTCAATAGTTCTCAGTAGGGCTAGCGGGGGAGGAATTATGCCCCGCCCCCCTCCAGGGACACAGACATCTTTCATTGTCATAACTTGGGGAGAAGGTGCTATTGGCAACTAGTGAGTAGAGGCTAGAGATACTCTAGACACCCTACAATGCACAAGGGAGCCTCCACAACAAAGAATTACCCAGCCCAAAATGTCAACAGTGTGAACACCGAGTAACCCTGTGCCTAGCCTAACTGCAGAGAGTTAGGAAATCACTAAGTTTTCAACCCTGAGCTCTGCTGTTCCAGAAACAGAAGATCAAAGGAGGCTTAAAATTACAGGAAAAGTTATATTCAAACTCCTCTAGACACAGATCACATCAGAGTAAAGTATAACTCGTGTTGAAGGCACCTAGAAAAAAAGTGACAGGGCTCAAATGAAGGGAGAAGAATAAGTATGGGGAAGAAAAAACAATACACAGGGAAGAATATGGGATGTTCCCACCAAATGTGAAATAGGCCCAGTCAATGCTATTTATTATACATGTTGAATAGCCTCTGAGACCCAAGGGCTCCCATATGAGGTTTTTCTCCTTTTTCTTTTTTGCATCAAACAGGTTCTTCCAAGAGCCTGCTTACAAGGAAGACAAAAACAGAGTAATCCTCAATAAAATGAAACAAATAGGAAAAGCTGAACAGTTTACATATGAAGAACAAAGGTTAAAAAACTCACCAGACAAAAACCACACCAAACACTCATCCCATTTAATTTCCTGTTACATGCTCTGAGGAAGCTGAGAACACCAGGCCCCAAGGCAGCAATGCTCCTGAGGCTCTAGCTTAGGCTCCCTCTATGTGACAGTTTCATGCACACGCACCCGCACATACCAATGACCCAGGCAGAAGTACACATGCATGCACAGGTGGCCGGAGAACCACGGGGCGGGACTGGGGGAGAATGGCAAAAGGAGGGGCCAGTCAAGGATATGCTATCAACTGGAAACTGGGGACCCAGAGAACCCTTCTGCTGTAGGCTAAGCAAGAGTAAAAATTAAAACAAAGGCAGAACACAGGGTAAATGTAGGATGCTCAGATGAGATGGACAGATGAAGAGGGAAAGATGCAAGGGGAGTTTCGGGAAAGCAGCCTCAGAAGAGGTGGTTTTTCTTTATTGGGAACTCAGATGATCAGACGTCCTCTGTCTCCAGTGAAATACTGAGGCTGAAGGAACATGCCACAGCACATTCCTTTGCATCCTGTGCTCTCTCCCAAGGTAGAGGGAAACCACAAACACCCACCCTCTAGCCCTCCCCACTGCCACTCTTAAGGACTTTCCCCAGTACCTCCCAAAAGATGACGCCCACACACACAAAGTTAGGCCTGGCAAAAAGCCAAGCATAGAAAGCCTCAGTAACTCTTCTTGGTGGAACCAAAGCCAGAGAAGCCCATCACAGCTGCCATCTCATCCTCCTCCTGAAATGTCAAGTCCTCCTCAGCCCTCCTTTTCTTCTCCTTCTGTTTCTCTTTCTTGTAGGCTTTGGCCTTTTCCTCCTAGAAGGGAAATCACTCAGAATCAGTTCAGACTCGTGAGCCAATTCTATCTTTAGAATAAAATAATTAAAGACAAGTAAAATTTCAAGAGCAGAGGAAAAGCCACAGTAAAGATCATAAGGGACAAGAAAGAGAAGTTTTAGCCTGTGGAAAGCATTTCTCAATCCTACATCCCAGTTCATCTCTAGTTCTTAACAAGGTGATGGGAGTAAAGCCACATAATAGGAACTAACATTCTGGGGCATAGAGTACAAGCCAGGAACTGGTCTAAGTGCTTTATGTATATTATATACTAAGATCTTGAATATGGGGAAACAGAGGCACAAAGAGGTTATATAGCTTATCCAAGATTCACAGCCAGTATGTGAAGGAAACAGAATTCTGACCCAGTCAGCCTGGTTCCACGGGCCTGCTGGGGACTAGGTGCATTTAATTAATCACTCCTGTAGTTAAAAAAAAAAAAAAAGTATGGCCCAGAGAGTCCAGAAAAAAAGGATAGGTTTAGAGCCATTTCCTTCAGATTATGAGAGTCCCAAACAAGGGCAATAAATGTTCCCCTTAATGTACAGAAATTCAGGAGATATAACTCTCCTCTGGGGATGGGAGTGGAATGAGGAAGAGAGCCTACCTCTTCTCTGAGTTCCTTCATCCTTTCCTCAAAATCATAATCCTTCTGCTTCTCTTCATTTTCTTCTTGTTGACTTCAAAACGTTTCTTCACCTGATCCAAAGTGGAACGTTCTACACGCATAGACATGCCCAGGTTTCGCTGATCTGGGTAGGGTCAACAGTGAAGAAGGTAAGGTTGTTAAGACATCCTAAGTCCCTCAAAAGGTCTTTTCCTGACATTAAAAAAAAAAAAAAACAGACTCATAAAACACACAGTAAAAATAATTAGGGCTAAAAAAAACTTCCCTGGCAGCAGCCCCAGATAACAAGATATAAGCAGCTTTCAATTACCCTTACTGAGCAGATGCACACCAGTGGGGACAGCTGGGCCCTGGAGAAGACCATGGTCTGGGCTTGTTGACAGCTTAGAACAGATACTCACCTCATGGACTCCAGAAACATTAAATAATGAAGTAAAGAATGACTTATGCTGAAGCAACTAGAGAATTCCCCAGACACTGAAAAAGAGGCCCAATAGTAACTACCCTTTCCCACACCCCACCTCCAAAACTCAAATCCAGCCCCAATCACAAACTACCTCCAAGTCTTACGTTTCTTTCCATTAATGTGATCCAGGAAGTTGATAGAGTCTTTCACCACACAGTCACAGACATTGCAATAGTATCTAGAAAACAGAAAGAAATAGCACTATGGACACATCTGGTTGTAAGGATTTTATCGTTTTCAACCAAAAAACTCATTATTTTTAGGTAAAATTTGTTTTTAGAAGAAGCATCCTCATTTCCACAAAGCCTTGGCTCTTGGAAGAGTGTGGCTGCCAACTTCCAAGATGGCCCCAACAATGATCCCACACTCCTGGTATTCCTACCCTATATAGGCCCTTCCCAATTTGCACAAGCGTTAGTCTGTGTGATCAATAGAATGTATCAAAGGTGATGCTATGTCACTTCCAAGATTAGGTTATGAAAAAACATGGATTCTGTCTTAGTCTGTTCACGAGGATCACGTGCCCTGGGGAAGTCACTTGCTTTGTTGTGAGCGGCACTATGGAGCGGCCCATGGAGCATAGAACTGAGGCCTCCAAACCACAGCCACGTGACAGAGCTTGGAAGCAGATCCTCCAGCCCCACTTATACCTCAGATGAATGCAGACGCAGCAGACACCTTGATGACAGCTTTGTGAGAGACACTGAGCCAGAACCACCTAGGTAAACCTTTCCCGGGTTACTTCCCCACAGATTCTGTGAGCTATCCATTGTTTTATGCTGCTAAATACTGGGTTAATGTATTAATTTAAATAGCAATAGATAACTAACACAAAGAGGAAGGACAACAGTGGACAACAGTGGATTTACTCAGAGAAGCAGCTCAAAAAAGTGTCACTCATTGTTATCTGTGTTATGCTCCTGCTGGAAAACCTAACTGGACAGAGAGGTAGTGGTGAGCAAAAAGATGAAGAGTTCTTGTGGGACCCTTCTTCCTAAAGGTTATAGTCTTGGTCTAGGAGGAAGGTGCACAACCAGGAAATCCAAAACAGCTACAACCTTTGCAGCCAGTCTGGAACCTCAACCCCCTTTATTCACCATCAACAGCTCCTGGGCTCCATTCTAGCTTCACCTAATTTCTCCCCTAGACATCTCCTCAGTAGTCCTTTTCTTCATTTCTTCCTCTGGCAGGAGAACAAATAATCTCTTTTAAGATATTAAGAAGTAGTTACAGTGCTAATATGAAGACGCCTACAGAGTGACCCCTCTTAGAGACACTATTATGTTAACTTGAGACCTTGGAGGACAATGGATGGAATTACAGGAAACAAGGTTGTTATTCTAAGGCCAGGTACCCTGCTCAACACTTCCTAAAACCAACGCAGTTTATTAGACTTACTCCTGGCTGCAGAGAAAGATGAAAAGTCACTCACCCTCCCATCTCAGACTGTGGGGTGGTCTTGGTAATGACGATTGTCTTCCCAAGTTTGGATTCCAGGTCCACCTTGTAGTCCCTATGCCGGAGAAGCTCTCGCTTGACTGGCTGCACTGGTTTTCCTGAAATATAATGGGGAAGGAAGTCCCTTCATTATTAGAGTTCCTTAACCAGAAAGGAAAAGAAACACAAGAAATCCAAAATCCTGAGGTTTACTTTCATGTCTTTTTGAAACCTGAAGCAAGGGACACAACAGTCACTTCTAGCAGCAGCTAAGGAGAAGCTCAACAGAAAAAATGACAAGCAATCCTTAACTCTCTACATCTTTCCTCCACTTCAAATCCAACGAGTCTAAAAGCAATGTGTTTTTTTGTTGTTGTTGTTGTTGTTGTTGTTTTTGCGGTACGCGGGCCTCTCACTGTTGTGGCCTCTCCCGTTGCGGAGCACAAGCTCTGGACGCGCAGGCTCAGCGGCCATGGCTCACGGGCCCAGCCGCTCCGCGGCATGTGGGATCCTCCCAGACCGCGGCACGAACCCGTATCCCCTGCATCGGCAGGCGGACTCTCAACCACTGCGCCACCAGGGAAGCCCCTAAAAGCAATGTTTTTTATTCATTAACTAACTGAATTGAAGGGAGGAGCTCTGAATTTTCACAAAAAGCAACCTTTTAAAAGAAGAGTAAGACCACTCAATAGTGCTTTCAAACAGATATCCCAAGCATAAAACAGAAAGGAATCTTCTGAAAGTTGGGAAAACTTTTAAAGGGGGACCAACATTTAGGAAATATCTGTTATATGTCAAGTACTATTGTACAAGTTACATAAAAACCAAAAGTTAGATTATGCAACGTGGTGTAGAAGTAAAGCAAAAGAAAAATGTACAGTTTGAAAACAGATGAGAAAATAAGACGTTTCTTTTTATACAGTGGACTCTCTAGGAGAGAAGCACCAACTCCCTAACATAGTATAACGCACAGAGAACAGCACTAAGCGCTAGGTTAAACAATACCATGTTCCCTGCTGCTCTTCAAAAGCAATAATACAAAGCAGCAAAATACTCCTTCTTCTGTCACTAGTAAGGATCCCACTCTCTTCTCTGTACTTGAGGAAAGTACGAAATGAACCAAACAAAGGTAAGGCAAGGAAGCAGAATCACAGAGCTGGAAAGCACCTCAAAAGCACTTCAGTCCATCTCCTCGCTCTCATACCTGAAGAAACTGAGGACCAGGGAGGCAATGCTCTGCCAAAGGTTACACAAGAAATGAGGACAGCGCATTTCAACTCCCCACCCACTCTCCAACCATTGCATCGCCTCTATAATACACTTAGCACTTGATGGAGAAGGCACCCACCATCCTTCTTTTCTCTCTCTTCCGTGAGCCTCTTCTCGGCGAGCTTCTCATATTCATCTTTGTCCCACTTTCGGCGAAAGTCCAAGTTTTTTGTCTGGGGAGAGGAAAAAGCGCTTGAGATTCGTCGCTAATCGTGTCCGACTCCTGGAAAAACGGAAGCGCGTCCTCGCTGCCAAGGGCCCCGGGACCTGGGGAAAGCGAAGCCTCTCCGGACAGCACCAGGAGGCTGAGGTTGCCTCAGGACCCCAACCAGAGCCCTCCCCGATTCCACTGACCCTGTACCAGGGCCTTACGAAGAAGCTCTTGAAATGGGGCCATTAGATTGCGAGGAGGTGTCGGGAAGTCAATCGGGTGCAGAATACTCGGCGCCGAGAAGCCACCCCCGACCCCCCACCGCAAGCCTCCTCACACACAACACCTACCCCACTGCCCGACGCCATCTTCACTTCGAAGTGAATGGGAAGCCGGAAAATGCCGTAAAAAGCGGCCTTGAGCCGTAAAGCAAGCTTGCCTCCAATAAGCTTAGACTCTCGTGTTCTGAACGAGCTAAGCACTGGAGGGCATCTAAAACAGGATTTCGGCCCCGCCCCCGCTCCAAAGAAATAGCGCATGCGCAAAGAAAGTTTGAAGCAACACGGAAGTAAGGGCGCCTGGAAACGTTTTTGCCGTGGCTTTCAAAACAAGCGTAGATTCAACTTGTCTTTTTAACCAAAGAGGAAAATGAGATTCGGATCAGTGCTCTCTGATCTAATCTAATCAACCTGCGTGCACTGCCAAGAATTTCCAAACCTTCTTTAAGGCTGAAGCGCCGTTATAGGGGCTCTAGATGCACTAAAAATAGGGCCCCAAGAGCGCTGAACTGTTTGTAAAGGCTGCAGCCTTTCCAACGCACATATGCAAAGCGCTTTTTGCGGCTTGCCTCTTTATCTTGAAGCAATGCTATCAAACTTTGGTTAACTCATTTTTCCTTCAGCTGAGAAACAGTCATTCAATCTATAGTGCACAGTTTAATCAACATGATGGGACTTGGGAAGGTCGGTCATCAACAACACTCTAGGGTGAAGAACTCTAGCAGATATCTCACTATACATTGATTTAGTGACGTGACTGTATCTCCAAGTTGGGGGGGAAGGGGAACTGTGGCTGCTCCCCTCACTGAATACAGAAACATCACCCCAGGGAAGTTACTCCTAGCTCACAGAATCCTCCAGTGTACACTCAAGCGTTTTCCATGGCCTATGCAAACCAATCCCTTGGTAACAAATTACCCAAACTATTATATTTAATATTTTATTTAATATATTATACAACCACTTCTAGAACAGGCACCTCCATGGCAGGACATGGAAGTCAGAGCAGTGATTCTGGCACAGGTAATGGTCTCCAAAATCTCAAAAGATCAGATCTCAATCTTGTCAGGTCACTTATTAAGTTCAACATTCAAGATTATTAAACAGACAGCCTCACCCTGCTATTATTAACAATGGATGGGCTAGAGAGATGCCACATCAATATGGGCACTGCTATGCCCTTGGGATAGCACCTCTGTCCTCAAACAAAACAGAAGACAGTCATTGCCCAACTCTTTGCTGTCTCCCAAAAACTCCCTGGACAGGCCAAGGGCAGGTTATGGACAAACTTCCCAGAAACTGGCTCAGAAGCCAGAGCGGAAGGCTAAGTATTTGACTTTTGATCTCAATGGTCAGAATCCTCTCAACCTGAGGTGACTTTCCCAGAGACTTGCTCATAGCAACCATCTCAGCACCTGTTGGCAGCACTCAGTGGCATTTCAAACCTGCCATCTGCCTCGGATGTTAGAGCATGTCTCTGTCACGTACCAGCCATCTGCGCCCATGCAGAATAGCTGCTCACACTAGCCCAGGAGTCCTCAGGGCCTTCTACAGTTCTGTACCCAGGAAGGATGAAGGATGCAGAGGCACTTGTCACCCATCCTGGCCAGCAGTTATGAAGTCCCTCAGGAAGTCAGTCCTAGATGAAACCTTTTCTACAAAGAGCAGCAGATGGCATTCAGGCAAGGATCAAGACTCAGACAGTCGCTTCTGAATTTCAGCCACAAGATTTTCCCGTGTAATGGCCACCTGAAACATAACAGAACTCTCATGTGACAAACTAGAGAGTGATACTAGTTCCTTAGCCACTACTTTTCTGGATTCATTTAACTGTGCAACTGCTCCCACTACTTATGCAACCAGTAGGGAGGAGTATGTGCTTCAACCTGACCTGGAGAATGTATGCCCTCAAGACTAAAGGGATTCAAACACCTGATCTATGTCTATTTTGTTGATGAGTCTTGAAATACCCATAGAGATTTCGTTTGTCCTTTTGCCCACCCAACCAATCATCGGCTATAATGGTTGCCTAGGGTGGGTGCTCATTCATCTCTATCACGATTAACCCTGGAGATATTTTCTCAGCCAAAAGATATATATTTCTTAAAGAATCTAAGAAAAGTAGAAACACTTGGTCCCTCCTATTTCTGCCTGCCCCCACTCACCTCCTCCCTGCTGGCCACGGAACGGAGCTTGATGACCCCTTCCTTCAGTTCTTGCTCACCAATAATGACCACCAGTGGGATGCCCATGTTCTCACAGTAGTGCAGTTGAGTTAGTAGTTTAGGGTTGTTCTTATACATCAGCTCTGCCTGAAAAGGGTGAAGAAAGAATAGGGGACTTAGGGACTTCCCTGGTGGCACAGTGGTTAAGAATCCGCCTGCCAATGCAGGGGACATGGGTTCGAGCCCTGGTCCAGAAAGATCCCACATGCCGCAGATCAACTAAGCCCATGCGCCACAACTACTGATTCTGCACTCTAGAGCCCGTGAGCCACAACTACTGAGCCCACGTACCACAACTACTTACTGAAGCCCGCAAGCCTAGAGCCTGTGCTCTGCAACAAGAGAAGCCACCGCAATGAGAAGCCCACGCACCGCAAAGTAGCCCCCACTCGCCGCAACTAGAGAAAGCCTGCGCGCAGCAACGAAGACCCAATGCAGCCAAAAAATAATTAATTAATTTAAAAAAAAAGAATAGGGGACTTAGAAGTGACCATACCGAAGCAACCTAAGTGTCCATCAACGGATGAATGGATAAAGAAGATGTGGCACATATATACAATGGAATATTAGCCATAAAAAGAAAGAAATTGAGTTATTTGTGGTGAGGTGGATGGACCTAGAGATTGTCATACAGAGTGAAGTAAGTCAGAAAGAGAAAAATAAATACCGTATGCTAACACATATATATGGAATCTAAAAAAGAAAAAAAAATGGTTTTGAAGAACCTAGGGGCAGGACAGGAATAAAGATGCAGACATAGAGAATGGACTTGAGGACACGGGTAGGGGGAAGGGTAAGCTGGGACAAAGTGAGAGAGTGGCATGGACTTATATATACTACCAAAAGTAAAATAGATAGCTAGTGGAAAGCAGCCACATAGCACAGGGAGATCAGCTCAGTGCTTTGCGTCCACCTAGAGGGGTGGGATAGGGAGGGTGGGAAGGAGATGCAAGAGGGAGGAGATATGGGGATATATGTATATGTATAGCTGGTTCATTTTGTTATAAAGCAGAAACTAACACAACATTGTAAAGCAATTATACTCCAATAAAGATGTTAAAAAAAAAAAAAAGAAAAGAAGTGACCATACCACTCAAACCCCAGGAGCAGGCATATCCAAATAAGTAAGTAGCTCACCCTCATACCCTAAGAAGACACACTAGTGAAGACTAGAAAGATCTTGAGTTCCACCTTAGGCATAAGGTAGAAGTGGGCCTGGTGCATGAATTCCACATATACCTAGATGTTTTGGATATTAGCTCCATTATACCTTGATCCCAGCATCCCAAAGCTCTGCAATTAGCTTCAGCCGTTCTTGGAGAAAGTTCTTCTGTGGTGTGGCCACAAACACTTGGGTCTCTGTGGTCCGTATCTTCTCACCAAAAGTCTAGTAAAAGAGAGAGAGAAGGTAAAACTAATAAAAACTTCCTTTGCACCAATAATTCAAAAAAAAACAAAAACAATCATCAGAAAAACAGTCCAACTGCACTTCCAGAAACATGAGAGTTTTTAAGGTCTGCAGCCCCACTCTAACCCTACCGGGGACCTACCTTCATCCTCTGCTCCACAATGGAGAAGATCCGCTCCACCCCAATGCTGAGCCCCACACATGGCACGTTGTGGCCTTTGGGGTCAAACATGCCCACCAGCCCATCATAGCGCCCACCAGCAGCCACACTGCCCACATTCAGTAGCTCCTCCTCAGCATGAGCTGGGGTCTGTAGCAGCACCGCTTCATAGATCACTCCTGTATAGTAGTCCAGGCCCCGAGCCAGGCTCAGGTCAAAGGAGATCTGTGGGGACAAGGTTATAGTCAGTCTTAGACAAGACTCAGGACCCTGAGAGCCCTAGACACAGCAGGAGGTGCACTCCCTACCCAGCTTACCTTCTCAGCAATTCCAAATAAAGTCAGGTATTCAAATAGCAGCTTCAGGTCTCCCAAGCCCTCTAGGGCCTGCTTGTTCTGGGATAGTCTGGGATCCTGGAACATTTGTTTCACCAAGGACACCCCTCCTGGGGAGACATGTGGGGAGAAATAATGTCTGTGTTATACACCCAGATGTGTTTCATCCAAATTTATCCCTAATATGCTCCAGCCAGTCCTCCTCATTTTCTTAAAAAAAAAGATCCTGATCACATATGACCAGATGCTCCTCTTCTGCCTCCATCTTTGACACCTAAAGACATAACTGGTTACAGTAAGTAAAAAGGTTATTAAATTAAAACCAGGCTCTGGAACTTAGCACATTTATGAAAAGGAGCTGTTTCAGACGTAGAAGTTATACACTTATCACCCTCACTCTGGTTCTATCATGTACCTCTGAAAACACTGATTCTTACCATGACATTGGACGTAATCCCCAATTCGATCAGCTACTTCAGCAGCCAGGCCTTTCTTTGCCACCATCTCATGTCTCACATCTTTCCAAGACATCTGCACAAACACCCAAACATTAGCCTAGCCCCAAGATCCTTCTTTCTCTTAATGGAAAAGGACATCTCATTTCATTCATTATGTATGTCACAAGTAGCTAACACTCTACTCAGCAAAGTCAGAGGCAGCTTAGGAAATCCAGCCATAATCTCCACTGCACAGCAAAACTCAGGTCTCGTTTCAGAATGTCTCCCTACCTTCCTCCCAGAAATAGTTCACTTCCAGCCACCATCTCCTTATTTTCCTCTAAAGGTATTTATAGATTTGAAGGCAGGGCAGAAACTCTGATAGGATCTACTGAAGCATGTCTTCTTTGTTACCTTGTCTAGTTTGTCTACTGAGGAGCAGATGGCATGGAACTTGCTTTCAGGAACACCACAGACAGCAAATATCCCATCCAAAATCCGCCGGTCATTGACCTGTGAACTCAATGGAAGTGACCCAAGTGGGTTATGAATGATCTTCTCCCTCAAAACAATGGCAGTCCCTACTTGCCTGACTCATAAAAGGGATAGAAAGGAAATTCCACAGGGTGACTATATAGATATAGATATAAAATGCAACACCTGTACTAAGAAAGTCCTAGAGCTACAGGCTTAATGGCTGGGGTCACCTATGTTTTCAAACAGCATTAGGCCAAATCCAGACTTCTCCCCTCAGTCCTCGGCTCTGGCCACACCTTAATGAGAAAATCCCCCAGCTGCAAGCCACTAAGGATTTCACACACGATCTTCAAACACTCTGCATCAGGGATCATAGGGTCAAACTGACCAGCAATGTCAAAGTCCTACAGCAAAGAAAAAGACGGGCGAAAAAAAATTAGTGAGCAGCCAGTTCCTAGGTTGTGGTCCCCAGAACTATCAAACCACGCTGCCTCCATCAGGTCACTTACACACTGGCAGAACTCCCTGTAGCGGCCTTGGGCTATGGTTGGGCTCTCCCGACGCCACACCTTTCCAACATGATAGCGTTTCATCTTCTTCACTTTATTCATGGCCAGATAACGAGCAAAAGGGACCTCACATAAATAGGTTAAGGAGGAAGAATACTACATCCAGAGCTTAGCCCCAGTGGAAAGATATTAGGGAGGACTGGGCCTCTATCAACTGGATCTCATCCACTAGGATTAGAACAAGGACTTTCTCTGTCTCCTTTCCCACTATCACCAAGGCATAGCAATCAATAAACACTGAATAGTGTCAAATGAAGGAATCCCCCTGCAAGTTTGGTAGAAAGCAGGGGAAGCAGAGATAGAAATGATCCAAGAACTTCAAGTCTGGGCCATTCCCTCCCATTCAGATCAAGTCTCAACTGTCTCAGAAGAGTCAAGCTTCAGAACCTGGATTTGCCTACAACTTCTATATCAATGTTTCTTCAAGTGTTCAAGGACCACCTGCATCTTTATTATCCAGGTACCTATTTAAAATGCAGATTTCTGAACACCACTCCAGCTACAGAATTAAGAAAATCTGGGGCTAGAGGTCAAGAATCTGTATTTTTGCAAGATTCCTCAAGGGATTCTGACACACTATAAACTTAAATGACAGAGCTCCAGGCCAGGCTCTGCTGGCAGAATTGCCTTCTGGAAGAAACTTGAAGTAAAGGCTGCTGCCAATGAACCTATAGGGTCCCAGAGTCACTCCTGTCCCGTTATCAGAGAATGACCTCTGGGTTTGGAAAGAGGTAAGTCAGGCTGCCGTACTCAGAAGGATACAGTAAGGTCATAGCGCAAGGACAATAGCTCTCCACCCTGATCCTTCAGATCATAGATGAGCCCAGAGTCCTCTCCATACTTCTCAGTAAGCATTTCCTACAGCGGTCAAACAGAAAGTGCCACGGTTAAAAGGAGGACTCCAGAACATAGGCTAGAAGCCCTTTGGGAAAGAAATGGGGTTCCTGCATTTTTTTTCTCCTCTTACCTTTAGCTCAAATGCTGGGGTATCCAACCCCTTTGCTCCATGACGTTTAAAGCAGCTAACAACCATATCAAGAATTTTCTCCCTCACGACCATCTGCTGGGGACTAAGATCTCTGGTGCCCTAGAAACCAAAAGGAGCCAGAGTGAAAACAAAGACAAAGACAAGTCCATTTAAGACAGAGTTAAACTATATCTATAATCTAAGGTCTGGAGTTGAAATCTCTTTGAGTTCAGACGACTATGAGCTCCACCCAGTATCTCAAGAATAGGGAAGAATTAGTGAAATAGTGAAAAATTAAAAATAGGGAATACCCTGGGGGTCCTGTGGTTAGGACTCTGCGCTTTCACTGCCAAGGGCCTGGGTTCAACCCCTGGTTGGGGAACTAAGATCCTGCAAGCCATGCAGCACAGCCAAAACAAACAAACAAACAAAAACAAAAACATTAAAAGTGGTCAGGAAGAGAAGCACAGGGCAGAACTCCAAGGCACTCTAACAGACAGGGCGGGGCAAAGGGCATTACCTTTGGGGTCTTGATAATAAAATTTGATTTCTCTTGATGTGGTTTCAGTTGGGTTGCTAACGCTGCCTCCGCAACCTGGTAGAAGAAATGTGAGATATGGCTCCTCTCAATACTGGCCAAACCTGGGGTATCTCTGGCCCTGTGTACCACCAACCTGAAAATATTTTTGGCCCTGAGCAACAGGAAGTCTGAACACTATCTTATCTATCCCAATCTCAGCCTACTTCCAAAAACCCAGTTGTATCTGCAACATATATGTAACACATATGGGATCAGATGTTTACCATACAAGCTTCCTCACTATAATTGGAGTTTTTAAAAGTATGAAAAACTTTAACCAGCAAAAAACAAGGAAGGCACAAAGCAACCCAAGACTACCACCACTAACCATATAGCAGTAGGGATTAGTACAATCTCCAGTTCTCAGTTCCTACTCAAAGAGCAAAAACTAAGAATTGTTAATAAGGTAGTAATGGTCATTAGGTTTGGAGATAGGGAAAAAGTAACTGGAAGACAGAAGAGAAACAGCCCAAGAACACAGAACATGCCTGTGGAATGAAAAGGAATGGATTTCCTGATTGGAAAAAAAAAAAAAAAGTCGACTGGTAGGATGCTGTGACTGCAAATAACAAAAGATCTGAGCTCTGTTGTTCATGATAGCACAAAGCATCTACTAGGAACACAAAAGTGTCATTCCCAAGGTAAAACAGAATCTGTGATTTTGATTATCCCCAGCAGGTTGTATGCCCTTCCAGAAGTATAGAGCGTGTAGTAGTTCATACTTTGGCAGATTCTGTGCTCCAAAGGACAGCAGTTGAAGCCCACAACCCCTCCTAAGAATCCCTAATCTCTGAAAACTAAAAATTTTGAGGTAAATTCTAATGTGAACTCACTCTACTTATGGCCGTTAGTCATCTCACTTAGTGGGAATATTCATATATTTTGCTTAAAAAAATTTAAATGTGTTTGATCCCAAAAGGTTCAGATAAGGGACTGTGGACCTATATTAAAATGCTCCCTTACTATGTAGCCATAGATAAGTCATTTAACCTTGGAGCCTCCGTTTCTTCAACTGTAAAACGGAAATAATAACCCCAACATCTCAAGATTGCTATGATGATTAAATGACAAAGCATCCTAAAAGGCCTTAGCTCTGTGTCGGTACATAGTGGGCACTCAATAAAAAACCGACTGTTAACACTGCGGGAGTAAAGGCCGCGAGTCTATGCTTTCAGACCTGGAGATCCTGCCCCGACAGACCAGAGCTATCTCAGTCTGGCTCACCTGGCTATGAGAATGGACTGCCCTGATGCATACAGCACCGGGCGGTCGCCGGAGCTGGCCAAACAGCACAGCCCAGGCCCTCCCATGTAGGAGTCCGAGCTGGGGCATCGTGCAGCAGGAGGCAGGATTTCCGGAACACGAGGCAAAGGACCTAGGAAAGAGGCAGACAGGACCCCAGGAAGGGTACAGGGCGCTGTAGAGGCGAAGCCCGAGCACCATAGAAGAGGTGAGCGTTTCTACCCCTCCCGAATTCCGGCAGGTTGCTCCAGCCCTCTCAGGCTCACGCCCAGTTCCCGCACTTCCGGTAGGAGCCGGAAGTGATTGTTGTACTGAGTGGTGGCTTTCTAGGCGTGCGGGCCCTCGACTCGATAGCCGGAAGTCATCCGAGCTGAAGCTGTGGCCCACACAACCTACCTAGACAGTAGTCAGCTCCAGTTGGCAGCCAGTATGGCAGATCGTGCGACGCTGGAGGATCTGGTGCGACTTCAGGGAGAGCGCGTGCGGGCCCTTAAGCAGCAGAAGGCCAGCGCCGAGCAGGTATGACCCAGGAGGCAGGAGAGGGGACAAAGGAAGGCCTGGGAGAACAGAGCGGGGAGTGGTCTGCACAGAGGATGGGGATGTGGAAGAAAGGACTGGACTTGTAGGTAGGAGGACGGGCTGGGTGGGGAGGTAGCTGCGGTAGGACCCGAGAGAAGCAGAGCTAGGCTTGGGAGAGAGATATGCCCCACATCCTGCTGAGGGAGGGATACTGAATGAATGACGGAAGAGGGAGGGGGTGGCAGATGTGGTAGCCCAGCGCCTACTTTCCCTCCACAGATCGAGGAGGAGGTGGCAAAACTACTGAAACTGAAGGCACAACTGGGCCCTGATGAAGGGAAACAGAAGTTTGTGCTCAAAACCCCCAAGGTAAATATTCCTTTAGGGAGCCTCTGAGATGGTCCCTAATTCCACTCACAAGGACGCATATATGCCTGCTTCTCTGAATCAGGTCATTGAGGAGGATCTGAAATCCTGCAGAGGAAACAACAGTTGGTTGTAGGCGCCAGGCTGGATTGGACTCTGAGTCATTCTGGGATGGCAAAGTGATGGCAGAAGCTAGGCCAACTGGGTGCTTAGGGGAGTCTACCTGCTACTGCTACTCCTTCTTTCATTCAGTAAATATTTACTGAGTGCTTACTGTGTGCCTAGCACTGTACAAAGCAGTGAGTGTACCATGGTGAACAATATAGCCTGCCCTCAGGGAGCTTACATTCTAATGAAGGAAACAGACTTAGGAGAAATAATCCCACACATGGATATGTAACTACAAATTGTGTTAAGTGATGTAAAGAAGTAAAAATGATGCTCTGAGAAAAATAAGGGAGAACTGGGAAGTCTGAAGAAGTGATCGACTAGCTGACCTAATAGATGAGTGGAAGACAGCCGGGTGAAGAGTGTGAGGAAGAGTCCAGGTAGGGTATGGAAATCCTGAAGTGAGAAAGAACCTTGGTAGTTTCCAGGAACTATAAAAAGACCTTTATGACCAGAACCAAATAGAGAAGGAGAGTAGAATGGAATGAAGTTGGAGATTCCTAGCTCAACCACCATTATTTCAGTTCAGATGCCACTTTCTGTAAGTTCTATAAACTGAACTATTTACCTATCATCTGGGTTCCCTTGGCACTTCATAAGTATCTCTGTTATTGCATTTATTGCTGACTTTTCATTATTCACATGGTTTATTTAACCTGAGAGTCTGGGACTAAATAGGTATTCAATGAATGTATGTGAAATTTAATTCCAAAGTAGAGGGGAGATGATCTGTCTTCTTTATGTTGAGATGTCACTGTTTAAGAGTAATTCTTTGGGCTCCTAAAATCATTGAGCTATTCCTTTCTACATATAACTCATTTCAAAGGTTAAAGAGGGGCTTCCCTGGTGGCTCAGTGGTTGAGAGTCCGCCTGCTGATGCAGGGCACACGGGTTCATGCCCTGGTCTGGGAAGGTCCCACATGCCGCGGAGCGGCTGGGCCCGTGAGCCATGGCCGCTGAGCCTGTGTGTCCGGAGCCTGTGCTCCACAACGGGAGAGGCCACAACAGTGAGAGGCCCGTGTACTGCAAAAAAAAAAAAAAAAAAAGTTAAAGAGATGGTGTAAAACCCCAAGGCAGTGACCATCAATAGTTATTCAAACTATTGGGTGAAAAGATTAATGGCGATTTATGATAGATCAGGCTGACCTCAGCTAAACCCAGTGATCAATCTTAGCATCACTAAAAGTAGGACAACCAGACATTATATTCCTCTTGATGTGATGCAATAAGAAGTACACAGCACCACCTATGAAGTATTCTTGCCAAGAAGAATTGTACCTGAATCTAATCAGTCTTCAGACTTAACTACCAGTTTACCTAACTACCAGTTTACTGGAAATATGGGAAATGGAGGAACATGTTAAATGACCACATTGAATATACAGTTAACCAAATCTAGAATGAGAAAAAGTCTTTCAGAAAAATGACTCAGTTTCCTCAACAAATAAAGGACATTTTTTTTTAAAAAAGGAAAGGAAACTGTTGCAGATTAAATAGACATGAGACATATCAACCAAGTACAAGTTATGAACTTATTAAGAATCTGATTTAAACAGTCAACCATAAAAAGATATTATTGTGGCAGTTGGGGGTAATTAAACATGGCTTGGGCACTAGGTAAAGGGCTGCTGTTAAGTTGTATTGGTTGTAAAGAAGGTATTGTAGTGTTTTGTTTTTTAATCCTTATATGTTAGACAATTATACTTAAATATTTATGGATGAAAGTATATGATATCTGGGATTACCTTAAAATACTGCAGGAAAAAAAAATATTGGGGCTTAGATAAAATAAGAATAGCAGATGTTGGTAGTTGTTGAAGGTAGGTAATAAACACAAGGTGGGGTGGTCCAGTGTTCTATTCTCTATAATGTGTGTTGGAAAATTTCCATAATTTAATGTTAAAAGAAAATGAGATACAGCAGAAACTAACACCACACTGTAAAGCAATTATACTCCAATAAAGATGTTTAAAAAAAAAAAACAAGAAAATGAGAATATACTGGAGAGTTAATATCCACTTAGTTTGTTGAAATACATTTCTTGACACGTGATTCATAATTAACAGAAAACTCAGTATTATGGGGAAAGGACTTTTTCAAGGGACCTTCCTGGTCAAAATTATTTTCATAATGTCATTTGCCTTTTTCACTTCGTTTGCGACGAAGGTGCAAAAGCAGTGGTGTGTAGAACTGCTGGTGTCTTAGCACAAATTAAGATGTTGGCACTGAGCTGTACTAATAAACATTATGTTCTTTACTGTCGTGAACTCACAGTAAAAAAAAAGATTCAGTTTCACTTAAGAATGTCCTTGATAAAACAGTAAAAATTATTAATTTTATTGAATATCGACCCTTGAGTACACTGTTTTTTAATATTCTGTATGATGAAATGGAAAGCACAGATAAAGCACTTCTGCTGCATTCCAAAGTAGGAAAAATGCTGTGCCATGTGTGAACTGTAGGCTGAACTAGCTACTTTTTTCATGGAAAACCTTTTTTATTTGAAAGAAAAACTGAAAGATAAACTATTGTGTTAAAGATTTGGATATTTGGCAGACATTTTCACAAAACTGAACAAAGCGAGCCTTGTCACCTCAAGGAAAACATTCAACAGTATTTGTTGCCAGTGATAAAATTCAAGTGTTCAAGTCAGTGTTAGAACTTGTATTTTCCACCATGAGCTTGACAGGTTCTCAATACTTGAAGACTTTCCTGATGAGATCTATGGTGACATGAACAAATATGGTTTTTTGATATTGTATAATGAGGCATATCAACATTTGGAAGATCTGTGTAACTGTTATCAAAGAACAAATATTTTCTAAATGACCAATGCATGATGTTATAAAATTGTGCCTGCGTAGAATATCCAAAGTACAAGATAGAGTAACAGATATTTTTTAAATTGTACTAAAATATACATAACATAAAATTTGCCATTTCAACCATTTTTAGGTGTACAGTTCAGTGGCATTAAGTACATTCATATTGCTGTGCAACCATAACCACTATTCATCCCCCATAACTTTTTCATCATACCAAACTGAAATTCTTTACCCATTAAACAGTAACACCCCATTCTACCCTCCCTTCAGCCCCTGGTAACCATCGTTCTACTTTCTGTCTCTGTGAATTCTGGGTACCTTATAATAGATTTTAATGTAACAATGTGAAAAGTTCATTGATGTACTTTCAGATTCCACATTGCAAACCAATCCTTAAGAAGCTCTCCTTCTGGATTTTGGTGTAGTTTAAGAAGAATATCTACAATTAGCTGAAAAGTTTATTAAAAATATTCCTCCTTTTACAATTACACATCTCTGTAAGGCTAGATTTTCTTTATATATTCAACCAGAACAACATATCACAACAGAATTGAATGCAAAAAGCATATATGAAAATTCAGTTGTCTTCTATTAACCCAGGCATTAAAGATTGCAAAAATGTAAATCAGTGCCACTCTTCTCACCAGATGTTTTTGTTTTGGAAAGTAGTTACATTTTTCCTAAAATGTTATTTATGTTAACATGTAGTGGATTTTCTTTTTGTTAAGTGAATTAATATTTTTAAATGTTTGCAGTTTTAATTTATAATACGATAAATATTGATAGGTATAATCCACCTTGGGGTCCTTAGTAAATAGTAAGAGTGTAAAGGGGTCCTGAGACCAGAGAGGTCCTACTTGTGAGTAGCATATAAAAGCCCATACTAGAAGCTCTGACCTGGAAGAACAGAGTTCTAGTACTGACTGCCAGGAACTAGCTGAATGGCCTTAAGTAATGACTTAACTTCTCAACACATTCAAATTCATTAACTTAGCCCTTGTCATAGGGCTATCAGAAAAAAATTAAAGAAAAAAATAGTGGAGACTTCCCTGGTGGTGCAGTGGTTAAGAATCCACCTGCCAAAGCAGGGGACACGGGTTTGAGCCCTGGTCTAGGAAGATCCTACATTCTGCGGAGAAACTAAGCCTGCATGCCACAACTACTGAGTCTGTGCTCTAGAGCCCGCGAGCCACAACTACTGAGCCTGCGTGCTACAACTACTGAAGCCCGCGCACCTAGAGCCCATGCTCTACAACAAGAGAAGCCACCACAATGAGAAGCCGGCACACCGCAACGAAGAGTAGCCCCTGCTCGCCACAACTAGAGAAAGCCCGCGCGCAGCAACGAAGACCCAATGCAGCCAAAAATAAAAAAATGTAAAAAAAAAAAAAAAGAGGGCTTCCCTGGTGGCGCAGTGGTTGAGAGTCCCCCTGCCGATGCAGGGGACACGGGTTCGTGCCCCAGTCCGGGAAGATCCCACATGCTGCGGAGCGGCTGGGCCCGTGAGCCATGGCCACTGAACCTGCACGTCTGGAGCCTGTGCTCCACAACGGGAGAGGCCACGACAGTGAGAGGCCCGCGTACCGCCAAAAAAAAAAGAAAGAAAGAAAAAATAGTGTTTATTAGGATTTCCTTTTAAGGTATGTTGGGAGAGAATGTTACTTGTAAAATTTGGAATTCGATTCATTAAGCCAGTTTGAGTTGGTTATATGCCTGTCATCAGGTAGATGTTTTCTATTAGGCAGGGGAATGTTCTGTTTCCCAGAAAATGAGTTTAGGAAAATTTCTCAGAGAACAGAGTTCCAAGAATTCTAGAAGACAGAACCAAGCTAAAAAGGGGTTGGAATTTAGAAGGGTGAGAGCAAATGGGTGTGGTAATTAATAGGGAATTGTTTATACTTGTTTTACAGCTCAGTGACCTGTAGGAAAACCTAAGTTTGGGGCAGGTTTTCATTCGCCATCATTGAAGTCATGCTTTTATATTTCTAGACCTTACTGTTCTTTGTTTTTAAACCCCATCCCTGGTTCTCTGGCTGATTTTGACTCCAAGGGCACAAGAGACTACAGTCCCCGGCAGATGGCAGTTCGGGAGAAGGTGTTTGATGTAATCATCAGCTGTTTCAAGCGCCACGGTGCAGAAGTAATTGATACACCTGTGTTTGAACTAAAGGTGAGGGGTGGATGAGGAGAAATTGCCTGGTGGAATAATGGGTATACAAACAACAAAGAGGATGGCAAGAGAGTGAGGCCCAAAGGTCTCTCTTGTTGCAGACAAAGGTTGGCATTTTCTCCATGAGAAGGGGGACAGGACTGGCATAGAGAAGGAGGCCCTGCTTTTTATTTACCTTGGTTGTGGCCGGCAGCATCCAAAAGAGAGCCCTTCTCAGGGGTGGAAGTTGTTATGGCTCATGGCTACATTAAATTCCATGGCACCTGTACTTGAGATGTTTCCTAGATACATGTAAATCGAACATATAAAGGATAAATATGCAACCAGTCTCCTATTGATGGACCCTGAGGTTGTTTCTAGTTCTTTGCTATTAAAAAACAGTTCTTTGCATCCCTCCCTGCTTAAAACCCAGTAACTCCCAATGCATTTATAATAAAATCCAAACTCTTTACTCAGGCTTACAAGGCCCTACATGATGTGGCAACTGCCTACATTTCCCACCTCATCTCATGCGCTTCTTCCCCTTGCCCACTGTGCTACCATGGTCTTTTTCTATTCCTGGAACATACTAAATATGTTTCTATCTTCAAGCCTTTGTTCTTGCTCTTCCCTCTTGCTGAACTTCCTTTTTCTCTAGCTCTCTGCATGACTTTAATTCCAGAGTAAATTAGACATAACAGATTTTAATTTCAGATTTCAACTAAAATGCCATTCCTCAAATACTCCTCTCCAACTGCCTTGTCTAAAGCAGCCCTTGTCTATCACATTGACCTATTTTATTTCCGTTAAAGAAGCTATCACTATCAAAAGTTATGTTAATTTGTTCCCTTGCATTAATGTACTGCCTGTCTCTTTTCATTACTATAGAAGACCCATGAGGGCATGGACTGCCTTTGTTCACTGATGTATACACAGGGCTTAGAACAATGTCTGGTACTAGTGGGCATTTATCTGCAGGGTAAATTCACAGAAGTAGAATTTCTGGGTCAAATGGTTGTACTCATTCCTATTTCTACCAACTATATTAGTTTGCTAGTGTTCCCATATCAAAATACCATAGACTGGGTGTCTTAAAGAACAGAAATTTATTGTCTGGAGGCTAGAAGTCCAAGATAAGCTGTCAGCAGGGTTGGTTTCTTCTGAGGGTCATGAGGGAAGGATCTGCTTATGGCCTCTCTCACTGGATTTTAGATGGTGTCTTTTCCCTATGTCTTCACATCATCTTCCCTCCTCTGTGTCCAAATTTCCTCTTTTTATAAGGACATGAGTTATATTGGATTAAGACTCATCCTAATGACCTCATTTTACCTTAATTACTTCTTTAAAGACCCTGTCTCCGAATAGAGTCACAATCTGAGGTTACGGGGGCCAGGTGGGTGCAGGGAATAGGGCTTCAATATATGAATTTCGAGGGGACACAATTCAGGCCATAATACCAACCACTGTATTCTCTGGCCATAACACCAACCATTGTATGAGTATTTCTATTTTCTACACACTGGGAATTTTCAGGTTTTTTGAATTTTGCCAGTCTGGTAGTGAAATATGTTATCTTGTTGAAGACATCACAGGGCAAGGACTCTCAGTTTTGGCTTTTGACAGTGTTCAAATCTCAGGCCGTCATAAAAACATTTACCTTTGTTGATCTAATGACCCACTCCTAGGCATTTATACTCCAAAAAAATATTCAAAACAAAAAACTGTGTACCCAAATATATTTATTGAAATGCTATGGAATTTTTTTTCAATTGGAATAACCTAAACATCTATCAGTGTAACACTAGGTAGGAAGGAAATAGCTTCTTCTCACTAGAATATTATGCAGCTTTTTTTTTTTTTGGCCATGCCGCACGGCTTGCGGGATCATAATTCCCCAACCGGGGATTAAACCCAGGCCCTCGGCAGTGAGCACGCAGTCCTAACCACTAGACCGCCAGGGAACTCCCAATGCAGCTTTTAAAAACAATACTTCAGCTCTGTCACAAAATGGAAATGTGATAAGCAGAAAACCAAATTGGTATTTCCTTGATTATAACTACATCAAATAAGGAAACATTGGGAGAGAGAACAGAGGAAATGTAGATAAGTTGAAATCAGTCATAGTTAGAATGGTGGGTTTTTGTTTTTAAAAATTCCTTTCAAATTGTTATATTTATCATTATGGTCACATTTCTTTATGTTTTCTCCAGGAAACACTGACTGGAAAGTATGGGGAAGACTCTAAGCTTATCTATGACCTGAAGGACCAAGGTGGGGAGCTGCTGTCTCTTCGCTATGACCTCACTGTATCTTTTTAAACTTTGGATGCATTGGCCCTTACTGGGCTGGGGCTTTTTCTAGCCTCAAGTTTGGGGGCAGCTAGACATAGGTGGGATCAAATATAATGCATCTTGCAGTCAGGGAAGTTATTTCTCTAAACCAGGAGCTGGGCTTTGGCTAAACAGAGCATAGCTAGCCTTTGAAGGCTTCTGAATCCTGAGTGAGACCTCAGCTTTATGTCAGGGTCCAGTTCTGACTCTGCCAACAATCCCCTGGATTCAGAATATGTCTCCCTTGCCCTGGCTGGTGGACAGAGTTCTCCCTAATTGACCAACAGCACGTTTCCTTTATCTCCAAGCTATATCAGAGAATCATCTGCTTAGAGATCCCTACTTGGGGCCCTTTTTCTGCTCCCTGGCCAATCTGCCCACCCCCATGCTGTGCTCAGCATGGCCCAAAAAGAAAAGAGCCTTAATATTTTATGAGACTTCAGCTGCCCTGTATGGTAACAAAGTTGATTCTTGCTGATGTTCAGAAATGCTGTTAATCTTACAGATGGTGGTTTTACCCACACAGGGTGCGGTTAGACCCCAGCTTCTGTTGGTGATGATAATCAACTTCCAGACTCTGAAAGGTGGGGCTTTCCCCTTAACTCTTTGTCATCAGGTTCCTTTTGCTCGGTATTTGGCAATGAATAAACTGACCAACATTAAACGCTACCACATAGCAAAAGTGTATCGGCGGGATAACCCAGCCATGACCCGAGGCCGATATCGGGAATTCTACCAGTGTGTGAGTATGGGGGCAGGATGGGTAAGGAGGCCCTCCCTTGAGCCAGTAGAATCTATTGAGTACTTATGGTGTCCTGAAAAATCTAGATGCCCCAGATAATGCTAACCCTAAGATTTCTTTAGTATTTTCATATACAGGACAGGGATTATGCTCCTCATTTTATCTGAGGAAACTTGAGGCTCAGCAAGATGAAGAGATCATAGGGATAAGAAAGGCAAAGTTAGGACTAGAACTCTTGGTCCAGTGCTTTTTATATTAAACCACAGTGATAGGATCAGAGCAAAGGATTAGGAAACTGGATTTGAGGTACTGTCGCACAGACTGGTGGCACAGCTTCTGAATGAATAAAGGACTAAGGCCGTATAATTGCTCCCACAACAGTGGAAGGAAATAAGGAAAAATAGATGAGTGAGATAATGAAGGAATAGCCCTGTGGATGGGAAGAAAACCAGGACTGGTAAGAGACCCAGGAATACTGGGGTTTTGCTCTGGGCTGACAGTCAGATGGAGAATGAAGAATGTGGTCTGCACATGAGTGCAAAGAGGCCTCCTTCATAGAAAGCAGAGCTCCCAGGAGGCCTCCCTCAAGGTTAAACCCCTGAGGACCTCTAGCTAGCCCTCTCCCTACAGGATTTTGACATTGCTGGGCAATTTGACCCCATGATTCCTGATGCAGAGTGCCTGAAGATAATGTGTGAGATCCTGAGTTCACTCCAGATAGGCGACTTCCTGGTCAAGGTCAGAGCTGAATGGGGCTGGGAGGGCAAAGCTGGGCCTGGCCTCTCACAGGAGAAGGTCCTTGTGCAGAGGAACCAGTAGCCTAAGTGTCCAAGGCTATCGAGGGTCATGTAAGGAGATCCTCTTCTCACTATGCCTTGGGTCGCTGCAGGTGAATGATCGGCGCATCCTAGATGGGACGTTTGCCGTCTGTGGTGTTCCTGACAGCAAGTTCCGCACCATCTGCTCCTCAGTGGACAAGCTGGACAAGGTAATGACCCAAACACCTGACTCTTCTTTTCCCAGATCCCACCCTGCCCTGAGAAATGGAAAAGATTAGGAGAGAGAGGGCCCTGCTTCTATGCCCACAGAGGAAGATTAGCCCCAGGATATAGGTTGACGGGCAGCTTCTGCTTAAGACCACACCCTGAGAAGGGCTCACACTTGCTCTGCACTGGGGAAGCTGCCCAGGGTTCCCTGACTGGTATCTGTCTGCTCAGGTGTCCTGGGAGGAAGTAAAGAGTGAGATGGTGGGAGAGAAGGGCCTGGCACCTGAGGTGGCTGACCGCATTGGGGACTACGTCCAGCAGCATGGTGAGAAACAAACCCTGCCTCCCCGGCAGCCATCCCACTGCCCTCAAGCAAAAGCCAAACTCCTCCGTGTGTGTGCGCGTGTGTGTGCGCGCACGCGCACTGGAGACAGAGGGAAAGGGAATGCATATGTGTGTATGCACACATGCATACATGTGTAATCCAGAGGAAAAGGTAAAGCCCTTATCTTTTTCTTCTTGTCAGTCTGGCTCACAAATCTGTCTCCCCAGGTGGGGTATCCCTGGTGGAACAGCTGCTCCAGGATCCTAAATTGTCCCAAAACAAGCAGGCCTTGGAGGGCCTAGGAGACCTGAAGCTGCTCTTTGAGTATCTGACCTTGTTTGGCATTGCTGACAAGGTGAGTCAGGTTGGGATGGGAGCCTTAGCTGAGCTCCGGGGCTGGAGGCCTTTGATCCTCATCTGCTGCTGACCATGTTCTTATCCCTCCAGATCTCCTTCGACCTGAGCCTGGCTCGAGGGCTGGACTACTATACCGGGGTGATCTTTGAGGCGGTGCTGCTACAGCCCCCAGCCCAGGCAGGGGAAGAGCCCCTGGGTGTGGGCAGTGTGGCGGCTGGAGGACGCTATGATGGGCTGGTGGGCATGTTTGATCCCAAAGGGCGCAAGGTGCCATGCGTGGGGCTCAGCATTGGGGTAGAGCGGATCTTCTCCATTGTGGAGCAGAGGCTGGAGGTAGGTCTTGGGGCTGGGTGGAAGACATTCTGGGCAGATGGTGGCACCTGAGCTATCTTCTTTGATCTCTAAGGGAGCAATTAGTACTGCATTGGGCAAGTTGCATCTTTGCAAAGAAATGGAGAGAAGACTGTTGCTGTCCTTCAGACTCCCACCCCATTATAGGCCAGCTTGACGGATCTTTGATCATTCTTTCTTCACAAAATCCTTTGCTCCCTACTTCCTTCAGAGCTGTCAGGAATCTATGCCAGTATATCCAAAGACCTGGATCTTCCTCATAATACAGAACACTTAATACTTTACTACTCTGTGCTAGGCACTGTGCTTAGTGCTTTTCACGCATTGTCTAATAAAACTCTTAAACAACCCTCTGAGGGTAGCTACTTTCATTATTTACATTTCTCAGGCAAGGGAACTGAAGATAATAGATCAAATAATTTGCCCGAGGTTTAAGTGGCAGAGTCAGAATTCGGATGCAGGCAGTCCAACTCCAAAGTCTTGCTCCCAACCACTCTGCGATATTGTCTCTAAGTGGGAAGCGTGTATCTGAGGCTGTGGGATCCCTCAGATGGCTATCCTGACTCTCTAGCACCTAGAGTAACATGAAGGAAGCCCTTCTTGGCCTCAAGCCCACCTTTGTTGCTACTGCTCTTAAGTGGCTGGTTGCCTTTCATCCCTCGGGTAATGCTCTGGCAATAACCTTCCCACTGCTCCCACCCTTTTCTCTAGAGTGGAACCCACTGGTGTTTTCCAATTGAGGTCACAGTTCCAGTAGGCATCTTGTGTTGTAAGAACAATGGGAATAGTTTTCCAGAAAAAGAGACAGCAGCAGCATTCTTTCTCCCCTCCATCCACACCCCGACCCAAGTCGTGCCCTATGGCTGACGCATAAGAGACACAGTCTCCTTGTGGGAACTAGGACTGCCAGGGGTGATTGGATTGCCTGGGTGAGCTCAGAATATCACTTATGATGCATAAGGTTCTAGATGGAGATAAGCTTGAAGTTACTGTACATAAGCTACCTTTGCCCTCCATTATTAATTCTGGCAAGTCATATGTACAAGCCAGTCAGTTCATTTCTTATTCTTCTAAGAGCTACTTTTTGCCCAATTGCTAGATGAGAAGACTAGCCTGCCCTGGTGGAGTTGGGCTTGGTCTCAGACTCCTGACAAGAGCCTGCTCTGTTTGCTCTTTGAAGGTGTTGTAAAGGGTAGCCCAGTTCTTTCTTAACTGCTTCTTCCCTAGGCCTTGAAGGAGAAGGTACGGACCACAGAAACACAGGTGCTTGTGGCATCTGCACAGAAGAAGCTGCTGGAGGAGAGACTGAAGCTCATCTCAGAGTTATGGGATGCTGGGATCAAGGTAGAGGAGGCAAGCCCCAGGGTGGCAGCAAATTTGGGAGTGCTGGACACAAACGAAATAAAAGCTTATCCATAGTGGCCCTGCCATTACTGTGGCTTCTTGGGGTGAAGGTCAGAGAAAGGTGCCAACTTGGGCCCCAAGGAGATTGTCCCGGAGGACTGCAGAAGACAGCCTTCATCTCCTTCCCTGGTCCCCTGCAGGCAGAGCTGCTCTACAAGAAGAACCCCAAGTTACTGAACCAGCTGCAGTACTGTGAGGAGGCAGGCATCCCACTGGTGGCCATCATTGGTGAGCAAGAGCTCAAGGACGGGGTCATCAAGCTCCGCTCGGTGGCCAGCAGGGAAGAGGTAAGTAGGTGGACAGGAAGGCTGAGGGATGGGGAAGGCTGAGGGATGGGGAATGTATGCCATTTCGGCAGACCAAGGCCGAAAGTTACCGTACATAAGCTAGACCAAGGCCAAGTCCCATTCAAGACCTAAGCAAAAGCCTGGCATTCATATTAACGCCCAGTCCTAAAGGACTTAAGGGGGTAATATGTTACTATGGTCATGGTAGGGTAAAATCTCCATCCCCACACATACCCTGTGTCTCTCCACCTCCCCCAAGAAGCGCTGTCTCCCCTGAGGTGTTTGATTGGGTTCCTGCACCCAGCTGAGCCAGGCCTGATGACTAGAAGAAGGCATGGGTGCTCAGAGAGCAGTGGAACACAAGATGCTCATACCACCTTGTTCCTCCATCCTGGCCAGGTGGACGTCCGAAGAGAAGACCTCGTGGAGGAAATCAGAAGGAAAACAAGCCAGCCCCTTTGCATCTGCTGAGTTGAACTATCAGAGGAAAGTGGGACTGGCACTATTTAAGGCTAAGACAAAACTCTGCATATGTACTTCAGCAGCTTTGCACGTTTCCTTCCCAACAGGAAGACCTGAAGAGTGGTCAGAACAGAGACTTTTTTATTTTTATTTTATTTTTATTTTTTTTGCGGCACGCAGGCCTCTCACTGTTGTGGCCTCTCCCGTTGCGGCGGAGCACAGGCTCCGGACGCGCAGGCTCAACGGCCATGGCTCACGGGCCCAGCCGCTCCGCGGCATGTGGGATCTTCCCGGACCAGGGCACAAACCCGTGTCCCCTGCATCGGCAGGCGGACTCTCAACCACTGCGCCACGAGGGAAGCCCACTTTTTTATTTTTATTATGATTATTTTATTGGTAATCACTGGCAAAAATGGCCACCCAAAATTGGGTGGGCCACGGGGAACTGGCCCAAGATGGTCTCCTCGGCAGGGCCCTACAACCAGGTGGAGGGAACGCTTCCCACAACCAGCCGCCGCGGAAGGTCCAATAAAATGCCTCAACCACTGGAGCCTGCCTGTGTCCCTACTGCCTAGCCCTGCCTTCCCTGTTAGAGCCGGGGCCTCCCACTGCGACCACTTCAGCGGTGGAAAATGGGGAGAGACACTTACAGTAGCTCCCACGGGCTATTCCGCAGGGGAAGGGCGCCCCTGACGTTCTCGCCTCCAGCCTCCATCCTGCAAGTTTGCGAGCCGTGTTTTAGGAGGTGGGGCTACCCGCAGACCCACCCACTAGGGTCTCTAGCTTTCACCTGAGGGTCCGAGGTTCCCGCGGCGCACGTGCGGCGGATACCCCCACCCCCTTGGTGGGCGGGGTCGTGCTCAGAGCCAATGAGAGCTTTGGGGGTGGAGGAGTAGGGAAGCTTCCAGAGGGGCAGATTGGGAGGAGGTTATAAAGGGGGGTACGAGCGAGCCAGTGGAAGAGCAATGCAGTCCAAGCGGGAGTGTGAGGTAAGTGTTTGCCTACCAGGGGGTCGGCGAGCCCTGGACGTAACAGACGAGGTGGGGGTGGACGCGGCGACAAGGCATTCCAACCTGCCCTTTTCCCCCTCAGCTGTGGTGTGAGAGGGTGAATCCAGAGAACAAGGCGGCGCTGGAGGCGTGGGTCAGGGAGACGGGCATCCGCTTGGTGCAGGTGAACGGGCAGAGGAAGTATGGCGGGCCACCCCCAGGTACGGTAGTCCCAGCCCTACGCCTACGGGAGGGCTAAGGCAGCCTCGACGGCCACGAGCCGCCGCGTTCGGGGGAGGGAGGGGCCTACGCCGAGGCTCCACAGTCAGAAACTTGTAACTACCCCGTTACCCGGCCCCCAGCTGATGAAACTCATTGTCT
>NW_020173922.1:5490403-5591842 GCF_003031525.2 Neophocaena asiaeorientalis asiaeorientalis | reverse complement strand
GAAGGGAGCCAGTCTTAAGGTGCCAGCCCCGTTGGTAGCTCAGTCACCCAGTTACGCCAACGACCCGGGGCGTACGGGTGTTGTAACCATTTCACAGACGTTTGCACACATACTCCCTCCTGCGCTCGGTTCCTGGACCTCGACCCCGGAACCGTCCGGGTGGTTGACGGTGCCCCTCCCCACCCCCTTCCCCCAGGATGGGTGGGCAGCCCGCCGCCGGCCGGGTCAGAAGTGTTTATCGGGCGGCTGCCCCAGGATGTGTACGAGCACCAGCTGATCCCACTGTTCCAGCGCGTGGGCCGCCTCTACGAGTTCCGCCTGATGATGACCTTCAGCGGCCTGAACCGCGGCTTCGCTTACGCCCGCTACAGCTCGCGACGCGGCGCCCAGGCCGCCATCGCCACGCTGCACAACCACCCGCTGCGGCCGTCCTGCCCGCTGCTCGTGTGCCGCAGCACCGAGAAGTGCGAGCTGAGTGTGGACGGCTTGCCGCCGGGCCTGAGCCGCCAAGCGCTGCTGCTCGCGCTGCAGCCGCTGGGGCCCGGCCTGCAGGAGGCGCTGCTGCTGCCCAGCCCCGGGCCGGCGCCCGCGCAGATCGCACTGCTCAAGTTCAGCTCGCACCGCGCCGCGGCCATGGCCAAAAAGGCCCTGGTGGAAGGTAGGGGTGGAGACTGCGGGGGGCCGCTGGTTGGGGCTAAACGCGTTCTACCCGGCACTTTACTTCAACACGTCAGCGTAGATCAGCATAGCGGGTTAAAGTCGCGAGACCTTAGGGTCAAACACACTTGAGTTTGAGACAGACTATCTGACCTCACGTTTTTAAATTTCCACCGGTGCTACCAGCTACCACTCACCTAAACTTCACACTTCACATACACTATCTCCTGACTTAACCCTCCACATTGCAGTGAAACACAGAACATTGTCCCTCTTTAGATAGGAGACTGTTTTAAGAAAAATTTACTTGCCCAAGGCAATCCAACTGAGCCTACCTTTTATCCACTGTAGAACCTGCTTCCTGAAGCTGAGAATTAAGCAGCATTTAGCACATTCTGTAGTTTTTGGCAAGTATTCATGGTAAAGGTTAGCTATTCTGATGGTTATGAGGTAGACAAAGCCTGCAATCAGCCAGTACTCCAAGGAAACTTAGAAGGTAGCAGTTATTGCACTCCCTTTGTAAGTAAACACAAAGAAGCCTAGAGAAGTTATTTAACTTGCCTGGTGTCACACCAGGAAATGGGGAGGCTACAAATTAAACAGGCTTGTGTGACTCCAGAGGACTCTGGTGCTTGGGCCCAGGGCTTAGACCCCGCCCTGTCTGCCTTTTTCCTGCAGGGCAGTCACACCTCTGTGGAGAACAGGTGGCCGTGGAGTGGCTTAAGCCAGACCTGAAGCAGCGACTCCGCCAGCAGCTCAAGTGTCCGTCTCTACAGTGCCTACAGCCAGAGGGCAGCCAAGTAGCCCTGGCCAGGGACAAGGGGCTGGAGTCCCAAGGGGCTCGGGCTGCCCTGCAGCTGCTATGCCAACGGATGAAGTTGGGCAGCCCACTGTTCCTCACCAAGTGTTTGGGCACAAGCTCTGCTGGCTGGCACCGATTCTGGTACCAGGTGGTGATCCCTGGGCATCCAGTGCCCTTCAGTGGCCTCATTTGGGTTGTGCTGGCCCCCAGTGGGCAGGATGGGCATGAGGTGGCCAAGGATGCTGTGTCTGCAAGGCTGCTGGAGGCACTAAGTCTGGGGCCAGCCTCCAGCGGTCTGCTGGGGCTGAGGCAGGAGGTACCATGGTTCAGCAGTGACCTAATCCTCTCCCCAGGCAGCCTGAATGAGTAGGCAGAGCCTGTGTCAGTCCCTGGCCCAGCAGGCCTGGGCAGCTGCTATCTGATCCCAAGAAGGGGAGGAGCATGGGCCCTGCCCTAGGCCTGACACAGCCTCCCAGCTGAGGCAGGGCCCACAGCACCTCGGGGCAGCTCAAGTTTGGCTAAGTTGTGGTGAGGGAGCTTCCCTTCTCCCTCCCAGCCTGGGGTTTAACCTGACCCCAGGGTTGTTCTCTGACACACAGTCGCACACACACCCCTCTCTCCTCCCACAGCTTAGCATGAATCTTTGCTTCTTATTTTCTTGATTTGTCTTTGTTGATGTTTTTATTTGGGGGCTGGCTGAGCCAAAGGGTCAGAAATCTGCCTTTGCCCCAACCACTTGGCATTCTGGTTTTGGTGCATGCGTAGTTTTGAGTTTTTCTATGCTGGTTGTATTTATATTAAACCCCTGGTTGGTTTACACCTGTGTCCGTGCTGTCTTGCGCCAGCTGTGGGCTTGTCTTACAGTGGTGGAGTGAGCAGCTGCTACGGGGCAAGTGCTTCCCCACATCAGTGTGCCGATCCTGAGCATCTTCTTGTGCACAATAGGATATTTTAAATTCCCAGCCTCTCTAGGGATCCAGCCCAGAAAGCAAGACTCTTGTCTGCTGAGAACGCATCCTGAGATTCGGCTCATTCCCTCAGTCACTGTCATCCTCAGTCTCCTCCTCCTCCTGAGCTGTGGCGTCCTCTTCCTCCTCCCTCAGTCCTGCAAAGAAGTCATCCGTGCTCCAGGCCTTGCTGCTCAGCGCCCGTAGTGGCCCTCCCTTTTTCTTGCGCCGGCGGTAGTCATCCACCACCAAAGCCCGCAGCTGGGCCATGTCCCAAAACTTGAGGCGCTGGTCATGGCCACTGCTGGCCAGGAAGCGGCCACAGTGGGAGAGGGCTAGCTTCTCCACAGGTTCCCCGGCATGTTGGCCCACACTGCCCACCACTCGGTTTGGCAGGATGTTGACAGCCCTGGACAGAAAGAAAAGTGTTTGGTATGGGCCGGTTAGGTCTGCCCTTCCTATGACTGGAGGGCCATCCGGCTTCTCTCACCTGATGACTCCATCAGTGGAGCCGGTACACAGCAGACTCTCAGTGACTGGAACCATGCAGTCAATGGACTCAGCTCGCAGGGCAAAGCGGTCACTTGTGGCCCCAAAGCCATCCCAGTTGAAGAGGTAGATGGTACCTTCACTGGAGCCACAGGCCACCTTCTTCCCACACTGCAGGGAAACAGGGCAAACCATGTTTGTGGAGCCACATCAAACCAAGTCCCTATCGCACACCCCCATCCTGCCCCACCCAGCTGTACTTTCATAAGTGTGACAGAGGTCAGGTCTCCAGACTGAGGCTCGGAGAGCAACTCGAACCGGCGTCGTCTGATGTTGAAGACACCAAGGCAGCCATCTCCGCTGTAGAGAGAGCAAAGCAGCAGGCTTGGCTGGAGGTACCCACCAAGGGAAACATTTAACACAGGGAAGGGAGGGGATGCAGCTTCGAGGCTGTACCTGGCTGTCAGCAGCAGCTTCTTGGCTGGGTCCAGAGCCATGTCAGCGATGTACTCCTCATGCTGCCGCATATCCATTAAGGGGCCCTCCTTCCGCTGGTCCCAGAGGCGGATGCCACCTGTGTCATCCCCAGTTGCCAGAACATTCTCATCCACCAGCAGCAGGCTGTTGATGGGGGCACTAGAGACACAGATACAGAACTTCTTTGAGCACCTTTGTCCCAGTAGGGATGTACCAATCAATCCTTACCCTTTTGTCTCAACACACAGTTGGCTTCCCCTTACCTGTGAGCCTTGGAAATGCGTCTTTGCAGTTGTCCCAGCTCCACATCTAGAAAATGGATGGCTTTGTCCTTGGACACAGTAACAAGCTCTGTGGGGAGGGAGGGGGAAATGCCCAGGTCATGGTGCTGTTCATTGCTCCCTTCCCACCACCACACTGCTGGCTGCCTTTCCTAATACTCACTCTGCCCATCTTCAGAGAAGACAACGGCTCGGCAGGACTTGAGGTGGTGACCTGAGGACCAGTGCTCCTTGGTTTCTCCCTCTTGGCAGGAGTAGGAAAAGCTGGGGAGAATGGAAGAAAAGTGAATGACTCCAGACCTCACCTGGGAGTATAGAGACCAACTAGCCAAACTTCCACCTACCTAGGAGTTCCTGCTTGTACACCTCCAAGCCCAAGGAGCTTACCATCCCATTTTCTTTTTTTTTAAATGAATAGGTATTTATATTATTATTTTCTTTAATATTTATTTATTTATTTTGTCTGTGCTGGGTCTTAGTTGCAGCACGCAGGATCTTCGTTGCGGTATGCATGCGGAATCTGGTTCCCCGACTAGGGATTGAACCTGGCCCGCTGCATTGGGAGCGTGGAGTCTTACCCACTGGACCACGAGGGAAGTCCTCCATTTTCCCATCTTCAATGAGCTTCAAATGTGAGGTCTTTTTTTCATTCAATGTACATTTTTGTGACCTCACCCTACCCCTCTTCATCATCTTTGAAAGCCATAACCTGGGGAAAGATTAGGTCTGAATCACTCTGGAGGTCCAAAAATAGTTGATGACAGAACAGCCCAGAAGTTGGAAATGTAAAGATGAGTAAGACAGGGATATTACACTCCAGGTCTACAGGAGCTAAAGAAAGCCACAATTAATTATGGCACATTGGGCTTCCCTGGTGGTGCAGTGGTTAAGGATCTGCCTGCCAATGCAGGGGACACGGGTTCGTAAAAAAAAAAAAAAAAAAAAAAAAATTACGGCACATTGTGAACATGTGTGGCGGAAGGATGGATGACAAGGGAGGTAGAGCAGAGAGGCACCAGCCTGTAAGCTCAGCTTTGGGGCAAGTACCTGTCAGAGATTATCCCTAGTGTCTGCCTCAGCAGATCTTCAAAAAGGGCTGAATGAATAAGTGCTTACTTGCTAGTTGAGTTCCAGGCAGGCAGAACTGGGTCTACTTATTGTTTGTTCTGTCCCAGTGCCTAGCATGAAAAAGCTGCTTAATAAACAAAGATTGAATGAATACTTTGGAAGGGAAGAGAGCCCTGGAAAGCTAACTAAGGTGATGACATGTGAGTTGGATCATCAAGAATAAGTAGTTCACCTGGCAGAGAACAAAGGGCAGATACTGGAGGCAGATGCTGATGTCTCTCCCACGAGGAATGAGGAGAGTTCAAGTGGGAAGAGAGAGGTATAGCTGAATCTAGTAAGATGGGCTGGACTAGGCTTGAGACAACCATGTAGGCCAGGCAGAAGTCTGAATTGAATCCTTTGGGAAAAAGGAACCTCTCTGCAATGGTCATGGGAAAAGTCTGAGGCCTCCAGAAGGCAGTGGCTGAAGGTAGAGAAGAGGAGACAAACAGAAGCCAGGGGTGTGTGTGAAGAAAAGTCCAGAGTGACTCCCAAGTGTCTGGCACTGTAAACATGGATACAAGTAGTAAACCTCTCTGCAAGGTATGTATTATGGCTCCCATTTTCTTTCATCCTTCCTTCCCGCCTTGCCTTCCCTGCCTACCTGCCTCTCTCTCTCTCTCTCCCTCCCTCCCTCTCTTTTTTTTTTTTAATATAAATTTATTTATTTTATTTATCTTTGGCTGCGTTGGGTCTTTGTTGCTGTGTGCGGCTTTCTCTAGCTGCGGCAAGCAGGGGCTATTCTTCGGTGCGGTGCGCGGGCTTCTCATTGCAGTGGCTTCTATTGTTGGGGAGGACGGGCTCTAAGCATGTGGGCTTCAGTAGTTGTGGCTCGCGGGCTCTAGAGCGCAGGCTCAGTAGTTGTGGCGCATGGGCTTAGTTGCTCCATGGCATGTGGGATCTTCCTGGGCCAGGGCTCGAACCTGTGTCCCCTGCATTGGTAGGCAGATTCTTAACCACTGTGCCACCAGGGAAGCCCCCCTCTCCCTCTCTTTCTCTTTTTCTCTCTCTCTCCCTCCCTCCCTCCCTCCCTCCCTTCCTTCTTTCCTCCCTCCTTCTTTCCCTCCATCCCTCCCTCCTTCCTCAGAGCCACAGGGCTTGCAGGATCTTAGCTTCTGGGGCCCTGACAGTGAAAGCGGGGCCCTGGCAGTGAAAGCGCGGAGTCCTAACCATGGGACCGCCAGAGAATTCTTTACTGTTCCCATTTTCAAAGATGAAAATCAGAAATTAACTTGCCCAAGGCCATTGCAGCTAATGAGGGGTTTGGGGTTTAAATTCATTAAGTAAATCTGATAGCACAACTCTCCTGGTTAAGGCCTTCAATGGCTTTTCACTGCTTCTAGCCTACATCTTTTATTCAAAATCAAACGTGTATTGAGCACTAACCCTGGGCTAGAAGCAGGAGATAAAGTGGAGAACTAAAGAGACTACAGATTACACTCCAGAACATTGTTTTTCAGACTCTAGTCATGACCCATTACTGAGCTGCAATCAGCATTTTCTGTGTGTGCCCACAATAACAACAGAATAAAATAAACCAGAAAATATTAGAGTGCATCACACATAATATAAAAGCTATTTTTACTGTGGGGCGAGGTCAAAAAAGTTTAAAAAACATTTTTTTAGTGGAGGAGACAGTGTTCAAATAATTATGCAAACGGATGTATGATTACACACCATTATGTAGTTTATGAGGAAAAGGTATCTGGTGCCAAGGCAGCATTTAACAGGTAATCTAATTTAGTCTGAGGCATGTTTGAAGAGTGAAGAGATGCTGGGGACTCTGAGACAATAGGTGCAAGTGAGGGAAATTCCAGGAAGAAGGAATAACGTGCAAAGGAGCTGAGGCTTCAAGGTACATTAAAAAGGTAACGATGAATAAGCACAGAAAACAAAATAAAGTGAGCAAGGGCCAGACGGTCAAAGCCCTGAAAGCCGGATTAAGGAATCTCAATTTAATTCTAAAAGCAAAGGTAAACTATTGAAGGGTTTTAATCAAGGAAGTGAGGTGGTTGGATTTGTGTTTTTGAAAGATCAATTAAAATGGGCAAGAAGCGAAAACAGGGGGCCCAGTTGGTTCTGTTTCAGGATCAATACAATATTTCGGTGGGAAATAACAGTGTCCTGAACGCCTGCCTGTCCGGGCTCCGTCACGACTTTCCAGCCACTTTGTCTCTCAGTTCTTTCAATAGATTTGTGTGGTAACTTGCTTAAAGGCGAATGTTATTAAACGAATTGGACAAGACTGAGTCTTGTAAACTTAGTCTCCCTGTAACTTTCTCTCCTCATCCCAGCTCCATCGCTGCAGAGCTTCCAGACCGAGCAGCCCCACACCCACCACGCCCCCATCTCTGCCCCGCACTTACACGAACACGTCCCCGTCCACGTCCCCAGCCGCCAGAAGATCGCGGGCCGGATGGAACGCCAGTCCACTGGCCGGAGCGTCCAGCACGATATCTTCCGGAGTGTCCCGGATCCGGGCTGGGGCTTCCGTGGAGTCGGGGTCCTCCTCGTCTCTCCCATCCTCTACGGGCCTCTCCTCACATGTGCGGTCCATGAACCAGAGGATCCGAGCCGCGCAGCAATTGGTAAGTAAACCCAAGAACCAGTCACTCGGCGGGAGGAGTGGCCCAGGGAACCGCTTCCGGGGTAGGGGGCCAGGCAGGAAATGGCGTCAAGGCGTTCTCCGTAACCCGGAAAAGGCGGGGCCTGACTCAGCTGGTGGGAGGCACCGACCCGAGGAGCCCGGCCTCCTAATCCAGATACTTCCCAGTGTTGCAGCGGAGGAGGTTCCTGTGTCAGATAGATGGCGCATCCATCAGTCCCCTCCTTGGTCACTTCACGTAAAGTCGAGAACTGCGTTTAAGTTCTTTCCCCTTTTCCTGAGCGGTGCTGACAGTTTGGTAGTGTCTCCCGCAATCAGTAAAGGATGACTGACTGCCTGCCTTCGGGAGAGAAGAGCGGGACGCCAGTCGTTCATGGTTTGGTGAAAGACCAAGACAAGCGACAGCCAGTTTGGTCAGTAAGAGACAAAAGCCCACGCCGCGAGAATTTGACCTGCGGGGATCGTAGACAGCAGGCAGTACGCGCACACACTTAAGCTGCAGCCCTCCATGCTGAACATCCTCGTGGCCAAAGCAACAGCGCCCCGCCCGTTCCTACCGTTTGGCTACAGACCCTCAGCGGGACTGGGCCAGCAGTGCTCAGTGCTGGCAAGGAGTTGCTGAAAAGGAAAAATGGGCACAACAGTTGACGTTCTGGACATCCCGGTTACCAAAGGTTCCACAAAGATGAGAGCACTGTGTATGGTGGGGCAGATAAGGAGGAGCATGTGCTCCTGTCTGGATCTTGGTTACTTCCACAAGGCTTGGTGGTTCTTGCAGAAACTTATTTTAAACTGGCAGTCAACCCCCAGAAGGTCTCGATCTTAGTGACCCTCTAGGTACCTTCATCTGAGCCAGGTGGGTCTCTGTGACCTTTTTCCTAATTGTGACTGCTGCCTACAGCCATGACATCAGGGTGTCACCTACTGTCTGAAATTAGCCATTCTAGGTGCTATTGCAGACAGTGCCCAATTTCAGCCTCCTAGGCGCCGTGCATAAAGCTGGCTTCCTCAAAAAGCTCTTGCCCTGCCAAGGTGAAAGTAACCAAAGGCAATGGCTAAAGTAGCCATCTAGCTCTTCTTGGATCTTGTAAGCCCACAGGTCTTAGCTCAGGGCAGGCAGTGGCAGCTATGGATCCAGCCAGAAAGAACTGGTGACCTTTGCTAATGAGTACCAGACCAAAGTGCTGGCAATGAGCCAAGAGGAAGAAAAGGGTGGGGATGGAGTGATTTGGAGGCCAGCGATCCCACCCTGGGCCTTGGCAAACTTTCAGTGTGTTGAAGGGCACTAAACTCTTCTGGTCTAGGACAGGGATTCTCCAAGGCACTTCCCCTTCAACCAGGTAAGCAGTGATTTGTGCTTGGAATTACTAAAGATCCCAGAAGGGCATAAATTTGTGAAGGGTTTTTGTTCCCAGGAGTGTTTCTCATCAGGTGCCTTTACCTAGAGCCCAGTCCTGCACAACCTTGGGATCAGACTGGCAGCCCACTGGGCTGACCCTAATTCCCAGGGAACCTCTGCCCTAAGACTAGGTCCCCGGATGGGCCCAGATGAGTCTGATATTTAAGACCAATCATCCTTAAGTTTCTCTACCCACCTCTTGCCTGACAGTGAGGGTCATTCTTCCCTCCTCCATTGGGCACCCTGGCTAGTATATGTCCTGCTTAGGAATCTAGAGCCACAGCTCAGGAAAGGACTGAGCTGACTTTCTCCATGTGATTTTTATACAATCACATGTATATGGAATTAGTAGCCCTCTTGGTGCATCTGGGCCCTCAACATAGAGAAGATAAGAGAGCAGGTTAACCAATTTTAATGGAACCAAAAGATTATACAATGAAATTTTATATACATTCACACACAAAAAAAAACATCGTGCAACTTTTTCTGGAATTGTAGAAAGCGAGCAGTGGAGAGCACATCCTTGTGGAGATTATTCTTGGGGTTGGAACCAGAGATTAGTATTTTGGTCTTTTCACTTCAACCCTGCAATAGAAAGAGAAATGAGCATAAGATCAATACACTAAGCAGTTCTCACCAGTCTCACAGAGGAAGAATAATGCTGCTCACCCATCGGCTTCCATCTTCTTCCTCTTCTCAATGATCTGCAAAAAGAACAGTTATAGTTGATGGTTATGCTGCCAGTCTAAGCTCACCTGAGACCCAAGGCTGACCTCTCTCCTACTTCCATGGCTCTCTGACCCACTGCCTGTTCCTGAATCTGTGGGCCAGTATCTCCTCCCAGCTGAAGCTCTCCCACCCAGAACCAGTCCCACTTACCGCACTAATCTTTTTCCATTGGCGATCAAGCTCTGCTTTGTCATTGGTTTCCTTAAAGCGCCTGGTTTTACGCCCTTCAGACATCTTGATGCCATACTGAAATGCAGCCCTGAGGGAAAAAAAGGGCAGTTGAGGGAAGAAGGCATCCGAGGTTGAATAGCAGTAGCAAGGTGTTCCCAGGAGACCCGGTGAGCAGAGAACCGATTTCAGAATGTTTCAGCCAGACTACACCCTCTAACCTGCTGTGGGCTAGTCCACCCCCACCACCATCCCTCTCCTCACTCTTAGCTGTATTTAGTACCAAGACTCACTTGGGCAAAGCCTCCTTGTTGTTCATATACTCGCTGTATTCCTCCTGGGTATCAAAGTCCCAGCGGCCTAAAGGGCCTTTCTTGTTACCCTGTTGCAGGACAGAATGGGGGGCAGGGAAGGAAAAGATGTCAGTGGAAATGAGATTTTAGCCCTTGATTAAAGCCAGGCTCTCCCATAATCCCAGGTTTTATCATTCATAAATCCTACCCTAATAAACAATAATAAATGTTAACTGTGTACTTACTATGTGCCAGGCATCATTCTGAACACTAAATATGTATCTTATTTAATTCTCTCAAAAACTCTATTAAGAGAGAACTATAGTTCTCTCCATTTTTCTAATGAGGAAACTGAGGAAAAAGCAGTAAAATAAGTTGGCTTGGTCACAAAACCAATACCTGGCAGAGCCAGGGTTAAGCAAGGCTCCAAGATAGAATTAAACCATGCTATTAAGCATTGCAGTACAGAGAAAACAAGGAAAAGTATATGACACTTCTTTACCCTTAATGGTGTTAGTGTTTGTTGGTGTTTTTGTTTGTTTTTGTTTTAAGGCTTAGAGGAAAATGTCAATCCTGGCTAGAATAAAACTCAGTTTGTTTGTTTTCCAGTTATTTTCTAAAAACTGAAATTCCTTCTTCCCTTTCTACATGTGCACTAAAGGCCTGCTTACTCCCTAGGATGGAAATCAAAGCCTGGCACTTCACAGAAAATAAAAAGTAATATATTTATGGCCCTATCTCATTTGACTTTGTACAGATGCTTTAAAACAGTCAAGCTGCCCAGGACCCCACAATGCTGCTGTTCCTATTGCTGCAGCTGAAGGAAGATGAGGCCCAGGAAATGAAACAGATCATTTGGGAGGAGGGAAGGGGATATGCGCTAAAGATTAACTGTCCCCACCCATCCTTCCAGCTCCACACCTGGTCCATTTTGCTATAATCCACCTCCTCGTCACTGTCCACAGCCATGTCATCCATCCTAAAGAGAAGCAACAGTTAAAGAGATGGTGCAGACCCAGACTCCTATGGTTCATGCAGAAACCTACCACTAAGAGGCTATATGCCTAGGAACAACCACCCCTCCTAGGCCTCCCACTCAGAGCCTAACAGAATACTTTACCCAGTAAGAAGTACCCCTGGGTCCCAACAAATCAAATTTACACCTCACTCCCCTGCCCCCACCTTGTTCTGCAATCATCCCAGCCTCCCTTCTTTGTAACAGAGTCTCACATACGTGGCTGGGTAGCACTCAGCATAGCTATTGGACATGCCAAAGAAATCTCCCAGCTGCTTCTTGTCTTCTGGCTTCTTCAGCATACGATATGTTAAAGAAAATAATTCTCCCAATAGCAGAAAAACTTCAAGCAGGAAGGGCCAAGGGCTAGAAGCCCCAACATGAAAACTCTAAGGAGAGGGCTGTGAACATGAATGAGTCCTCTGAGAAAGGGGAAAGTCATGACTTCATCCTTGCCGAAATTCAGCACAAAAGGGAAAGAGCAAGATGGGGGCGGGGAGATTGTGGGGAAGCAGGGAGGCAGGAGGAGTTGGAATGAACACGCTGAAATAAAGGATATGATTCAGTGCCTTCCCAGCCAGCAGATCCAGCAAACTTTTCATTGATCGACTTGATCAGCTCCTTGGCGGATCCGGGTCCTGGGCGAAAGAGAACTCTGTTCAGACTTTGAAATAAGGAGCTTACAACCTCTTCCCCACAACACACTTCCCACCTGTGCCTTTCATAACAACATTTTTTAAGCAACAGAACCCTTTAGCTAACAAAGTTTTAATCAAATTCCAATTCAAAATGAGCTACTCTGCTTGAGATGTACTAGTGTGCCCAGAATACTGTCCACTCAACCTGCCCCACGTCTTCAGAACCCCACAGCTGGGAGAATTATATCAAACAGAGCAAATATGCCCTGCCCTTGCCCAGGAAGACAGAACTCCAGACTCATCTTCTGTCTATTCCATAAAGCAAGACACGGATCTTCCGAGAACCCAGAACTAGGAAGTCCCCCAGTCCCACCCTTGGCAACTCTGAGTTCTGGGTCAGACTCTCAGCCCAGAGGAAAGCAGCACTGCCAGAGCCAATGCAAGATGCCATGGGTAAAACTCACCTTTGTCAACATCCATGGGCTAGAAAGAAAACAGAAACTGAAGTGAGTGTCACCAGGAGGGATGCCCACTCATCTCTCCCTCAAGTTTAAATCAATTCCCTACCCTACCCCCTGCCCCCATTTCCAGGATGGTTCCTACCCTGGATTAACTGACCCAGTTGCTGCTGTGAAGCCATGAGCCACCTATATAACAGAGGGATTTTGTACCTGGTTGGGCAGCCACAGAGATGGGCAGCTCCGCCACCTAGTGCCCGGGACTACATCTCACCTCATCGTCCACTTTTGGCTTCTCAAAGTAGCTGTGCCTCTTCTTCTCTTCTTCTCTCTCTCGGTCCCGCTCCCGCTCTCGATCGCGTTCTCGCTCTCTGTCACGGTCTCTGTCTCTCTCCCGATCACGCTCCCGTTCCCGGTATCTCTCCCGCTCCTTGTCTCGAGGTGTCTTGGTTGTGGAGGGCACATAATCCCCAATGTCTTCAAATATACTAGGAAAACAGAGATCCCTAGCTGACAAGGTCACATAAACTTCCATTTCCCCTGGCCATTTCTCCAGATTCTCACACCAAGGCCTCCCCCAAATGCCAAAGACAGGAAACCCAGAGGCCCTTCCTCCCTCAGATCAGGGGGCAAGGGCTAGGATACATACTTCATGTCAGCCTCAGGGGGTTTCTTCTCTTCCATTTTCCCTGTAACATAAAGAGAGGAGTGAGGAAGACACTCCTGAGTTATTTCCCACTCAGCCTCACCATGCTTTTCAGTTCTCAATGCCCTTTTAAACATCTTCTGTTTAAAAGATGGAACAACAAAAGCTACCCCATACTCCCCCTCCTCAAGCCTCAAAACTGACCACTGCTTCCTGGGTGGGTCAAGCAGACAGAACCTGGATGTAACCATCCCTTGCTAATGCTCCACTGCTCCCATTTTTCTCTGGTCCCCAGGAGCCTCCCAATGTTCTGGAAGCTCCAGGAGACCCTGGTTCCATCTTAGATGCCCCTCCAGGGGTAAGGTTTCTCTCCCTAACTCTCCAGATTACCTTTATCTTTCTTTTTGAGCTTCTTGTTGCGGGTACCCTGCCTCAGGTAGGAAAGGATCTGGGTGAGCTTGCTGATGACAATGTCATTTGTGGTCAGTGTGGTCTGGGCCTGAAAACCCCCAAGGAGCAAGAATGTTATCCCACTGAGCAGGACTCTCTTCATTTACTTATTCATTTACTTAACAAATTAACAAATTAAAGGAAAAGTGAGAATTAAGTAGGTGAAGACAGGGAAAGGAGGTGTTGTAAAAGGATATTCCAGACAGATGAAACAGCATACAACGGCCTGGGTCATAAGTAAATCTAGTACATTCAAGAAAGCCAGGATGACTGGAGAATAAACTGGGAAGCATGGTAGAAAGAGGCTGGAGAGGCCAGGAGTTACAGAACCTCACAAGCCATGATACAGACTTTGGCCTTGGGATTCCCTGGTGGCACAGTGGTTAATAATCTGCCTGCACGGGTTTGAGCCCTGGTCAGGGAAGATCCCACATGCCAGGGAGCAACAAAGCCCGTGCACCGCAACTACTGAGCTTGCGCTCTGGAGCCCGCAAGCCACAACTACTAAAGCCCGCGCTCCGCAACAAGAGAAGCCACTGCAACGCGAAGCCGGGGCACCACAATGAAGAGGGGCCCCCGCTCACCGCAACTAGAGAAAGCCTGCACACAGCAACAAAGACCCAATGCAGCCAAATATAAATTAATTAATTAAAAAAAAAAAAAGATTTTGGTCTTTATCCTAACACTAAAAAACCATCAAGGGGCTTCCCTGGCAGTCCAGTGGTTAAGAATCCACCTTCCAATGCAGGGAACACGGGTTCTATCCCTGCTTGGAGAAGTAAGATCCCACATGCTATGGAACAACTAAGCCCCTGCGCCACAACTACTGAGCACGTGAACCACAACTATAGAGCCCATGTACTGCAACAAAGATCCTGCAAAACTAAGACCCGATGCAGCCAAAAATAAAATAAATATTTTTTAAAAATAAAGAAACCAAAAAAATAAATAAATAAATAAATAAAATAAAGAAACCATCAAATCTTCTAAACCGGGGGCAGGGCATATATGGGAAATCTCTGTACCTTCCTCTCAATTTTGCTGTGAACTTTTTTTTTAATTAATTAATTTATTTATTAATTTATTTCTGGCATGTGGGATCTTCCTGGACCAGGGCTTGAACCCGTGTCCCCTGCATTGGCAGGCAGATTCTTAACCACTGCACCACCAGGGAAGCTCTGCTGTGAACTTTAAACTGCTCTAAAAAATTATCTTAAAAAAAAAAAAAATGACAATAGTGAAGGAAGAAAAAAAAAAACCTTCTAAACCATGATGAGAAAAAGTCATGCTGTTAAATGATCACTCTGGCCATGTGTAAAAATGCTAATGGAAAAGGGGACGGAAAGATGTGGGGAGTGGTAACGGCCAAAGAGTACAGGGTTTCTTTTCGGGGTGATGAAAATGTTTTAAAATTGATTCTGATGCCGGTTGTACAATTCTATGAAAATACTAAAAGCCACTGAATTGTACACTTTAAAGGGGTGAACTGTTTGGTATGTGACTTACATCTCAACAATACTAAAAATAAATAGAATATTGGAAGGGAACCACAGTGGAAGTGGGGAAACCAACTAGGAGCCCCTTTTAATAGTTCCAACAAGAGATGATGACTTTTTTTTTTTGGCCATGCTGCACAGGATGTGGGATTTTATTTCCCCAACCAGGAATCGAACCCATGCTCCCTGCATTGGAAGTACAGTCTTAACCACTGGATCACTAGGGAAGTCCCAAGAGATGATGGCTTAGACTGGAATGTTATTGTGTTATTGGTGGAGACAGAGAAAAGTGAATGGATTCAACTGAGATTTAGGAGGTTAAAAGGTGGGCAGACCTTGGTTAAATGTGGTAGATGAGGCTCAGGGCAGAAGTGAAGCTGATTCCCAGGTTTGAGGCTCACATAGCAGGCTCTCGGGACTTGGGTCACTCACCTCCATGGTGGGGCAATCAGCTTTGCTGCGGATGAGAGTAGTGGGGATGTCAGTGTCAGCATACTCATCATCCAGGTCTACCACATAGGCCATGCGGCCTGGAAGAAACAGCTCATTCCGCTCATATGCTTTGCTCTTGAAGAGCATGCGGTAAACATTTCGGCCTACAAAAAAGAGAAAGAGTAGCAAGTAGCCAGTGAGAAACTTCTACAATAACAGCTACTGTTTACTAAGTGGTTACTGTGTGCCAGCCACCATGCCAAGTGTTATGCTTGCTTTGCTTCATTCAGTCTTCACAACAGCCCTGTGAGGTGGTCATTATTATCTCCTTTTAGCTGATAAGAATACTAAGGCTGAGAAGTAAGGGTTTTACTACCACTTAAGTCATATGACTATTGCAAGTCCTATAGCTACTAAGCGACAGAACAAAGAATGGGACCCCGGCCGTTTAACTCCAAAGACTGAGCTCTTATCCACCCTTCCTACATTGCCTTCTCAAGGGCACTATGTGCCTAGCATTGTATTAGGCCCTGTGAGGAAGAAGGATGAAGTTTAAGGTAATACTGATGAAGACGGGAAAAAATAGCTCTACTATATGCTCAGTGTGATAGGCATGTTGCATGTATTATTTCTCTTCGTCCCAGTAATCCCATGAGGTGAACGTTAACCCCATTTTTGCAAGTGGACAAACAGAAGCTGAGAAGTTAAGTTGGTTGCACCCAAAATCACATGCTTAGTGTGATTTCATTACAGGATTCAAATGCAGGTTTCTGAATTCTGAGTTTTTAATCATCAACCATGCTACCTCCCATATGGATAAGCCCAAATCTGAAAGAGCTTCCAACCTAACTGAGGGGATATTAGTAATATATATGAAATAACTAAGTCTACATCTGAGTTCTATTAGAGTATTTTGTGGGAAGTAGCTGGTTTGGGGACAAAAAAGAGATAAAAGTAGATTGAGGGAAAGGGGAAGCATATTCCATCCAGAGCACTAAATTCCTTACAATTCCCCTGGAATGCACAGCCACTAGTGTAGAAATTCTGTACTCACCCAAACGTGTTTTAAATTCTATTTTATTTTCAGGATCCTCATCTTTCCTGAAAAGACAAAAAGAACATTTTTGCTAAATGAGTTCCTACTTTTGGCCCCTCCTTTCTAAACTCTCAAGCTCTCCCTGATGTTTATTTACTTGGTTTCCTTCTGGGGCTTTTCCATCAGTTCTTCCTCCTCTTTCTCTTTGCTGGCAATTTCTGCTCGTACCTAACAGGAAAGCAAGTAAGGTTTAGACATTTATTCACTTTACATATCCTAACTGAACACCATTATACCACACTGTGCCAGGAACTAAGAACTCAATACTGAACAAAACAATATAGTCCTTGCCCTAATGGAGCTTATAAAAAGAGAGACAGACAAATTAAACAATTAAACAACAAAGTGTGATAAATGCTGTAAGTAAAACAGAAGAGCTATGCAAGGGTGCAGGTAGTGGGAGGTGAGGGGTGGGGAGACTTAACAATACACAGGTGATCAGGGAAGGTTTGTTTACCCAAGAAGATAAAACTGAGGCTGAGACTTGAAGGATGAATAGCAATTAGTCCTACAGAGGGGACACCGTTAGTTCTTCTACATGGTCTGAACTAACAGCAGTCTCCCTCCTCACCCCAAAAGGTGAGCATTCAGCATGCTAGTATTACTCGCCATCTACCAACCAAGCTCACCTTCTGAAGCAGAGCAAAATCCAAGCCTTTCACCAAATGGGTGTGTTCCATGTCACCACCCAAAAATTTGGACTCCTGGATCAACTGTCTTCTCTTCTCTGCAGCTGATTTGTCCCTGTAGAATGAAAGAGGCCACATAAGAACCATCCTTTGTGGGTGGCAAGTGCCTCTTGAAATGGCTTGGCATGGGGAAATGGCTTTCCAGAGCAAGGAAAATGTGAGGAAGAATTCATACTGCCATTGTATGACTTTGCAATGCTGAGGGAACCATGCCCTGGCCCACTCGGTACTCACGCCTCAGCAGTGGGGCCCACAGCCCTGTAGTTAGCTGTGGTGCTGATCAGCTCAGTTTCCTCATAATCTTTGTTCACTCCATCCCGCCGTTCCTTGGCACGGTCCCGGTACTTCTCTGCTAGTTCTCTTTCTCTCTCAATTTCTTGTTGGCGAAGTTTGGCATAATAACTGTGACCAGGGAAAGGCAAATGTGTAAGGCTCAGCAGAACTGTTCCTGCCTGTTTCCCTATACCTTCACCCAACTCTCTATGCTGAAAGCTCATATATGTCCTCATAGAACTGCTGGCCACCTCTTGATATTCCTCAAAAACAGAACTACAGCATCTTCCAGCTCACAGATACACTGTTCTAATGCCACCATAGTATACTCCAACTGTCACTTCAGAATCCTTTGATGTCACCTAACTCTACATCACCGAGTCTCTACAAGTATGAGACTTTACCATACGGCAACCAGGAAGTCTCTGAGTTTTTATCACGTTCCAAATATCACCTGAAAATATATCATTCCTTGCCAGTCCTCCTCAAGAAAAGAGAAAAAAGCAAAGTACCAGGTCTAGGAAGCTTCGTATCATATAAATAATAGCAATGACAATGATAACTGACAGCAGCCAAAATTAACTGGGTGGTGACTATATGCCAGGCACTGGTACTAAGTGTTTACATGGACTATCACAGTTGATCCTCATGACAACCTGGTAACAGTTATTATCACTATCTTGATTCCACCCATAAAAATATTGAGGATTAGAGAGGTTAAACAAAATGCCCACAGCATCCAGCTAGAAACTGGTAAAGATGAGATTAAAACACAAGCTGACTCCAAAGCCCTAAACAGCCATTCTAAATATCATTCCTCTCCACTATTAAAGCAAGACTCTCAAGACAAGAAAGGAAAAGTTCAGTCTCTTGCCTCATAACTAGCCCCTACTCCTTTTCCCAGAACAGTATCCACCATAAAACCCAACACTCTTCCATCCTTCCTTTACCTTTTCTTTTTTCTCCTTCGTGCAGCTGGATCTTCATCCTCATTGTACTCCCTTGGCATCCTAGAAAAGAAAGAAATTCACTGATTGTGAAATATTGCCACAGCCCCAGAAACCCCAAGAAGTGGCTTTGAGGACTGAAGAAAGGCTTAGAATACTGACCACAGCAATAGCTGACCAGTTTCAATCAGGCAGAGATCCATGTCAGTATTTATGAGTGGTTCTCAAGCTTTAGAAAGCATCACAACCACCTGAAGGACTGTTAAAATTATATATTCCCAAATATCTGCCTTAGAATTTGAGTCCGTGGGGCTAGAATGGACCCAGAAATCTACTTATTTAAGCACCAGTAGCAACTCTAGTACAAATGGTCCATGGAACATACTCTGAGAAAAAATGAGATCCCCATGGGACTTCCCTGGTAGTCCAGTGGCTAAGACTCCATGCTCCCAATGCAGGGGGCCCAGGTTCAATCCCTGGTCAAGGAACTAGATCCCACATGCCGCGACTAAGAGTTCACACGCCACAACTAAAAATCCTGCATGCAGCAACTAAAAGATCCCGTGTGCCACAACTAAGACCCGGCACAGCCAAATAAATAAGTAAATATTTTTTAAAAAATGAGATCCATACAGCATCCCAGTCTTTCCTGGAGCTTCAATCTCAAAAGGCAGAGAATCAGAACCATGGACCTCAAAAGAGAACTAGCGGGGCTTCCCTGGTGGCGCAGTGGCAGAGAGTCCGCCTGCCGATGCAGGGGACGCGGGTTCGTGCCCCGGTCTGGGAAGATCCCACGTGCCGCGGAGCGGCTGGGCCCGTGAGCCATGGCCGCTGGGCCTGCGCGTCTGGAGCCTGTGCTCCGCAACGGGAGAGGCCACAACAGTGAGAGGCCGCGTACCGCAAAAAAAAAAAAAAAAAGAGAACTAGCTTTCCAGTTCCTAAGATAACTAGTTCAATAAATTTTCCATAGGAAGGAGATGGGAAACAGATTGGATCACCCCAGAACTTACTCATGGTGACGTGACTTAGAGGGTGGTGCAGAAGCAGGTGCAGCCCTTGGGGTCATGAGAAGTTTCCTGAAGTCTTCATTAGTGAGTTTTGATCTAGAGGGCGAAAATTTTATAAATTAGTACCCAATAAGAATTGGAAAAGGAATATGTAAAAAATATGGTTCACTTTACTAGAAATCAGAGAAAAACAAATTAAAACAAAGAACATGCCACTTTTAATGCATCAGACTGTTAACGATTAAAAAGTTTGATAAATTGGACTTCCCTGGTGGCACAGTGGTTAAGAATCCGCCTGCCAACGCAGGGGACACTGGTTCGAGCCCTGGTCCGGGAAGATCCCACATGCCGCGGAGCAACTAAGCCTGTGTGCCACAACGACTGAGCCTATGCTCTACAGCCCGCGAGCCACAACTACTGAAGCCCGCGTACCTAGAGCCCGTCCTCCACAACAAGAGAAGCCACCGCAATGAGAATCCTGCACACTGCAACAGAGTAGCCACTGCTCGCGGCTACTAAAAAAAAAAGTTTTATAAATCAAGAATGAGTGAGAGGATGGGACTTCTCTGGTGGCACAGTGCTTAAGAATCCGCCTGCCAACGCAGGGGACACTGGTTCGAGCCCTGGTCCGGGAAGATCCCACGTGCCACAGAGCAACTGAGGCTGTGCGCCACAACTACTGAGGCTGCGCTCTAGAGCCTGCGAGCCACAACTACTGAGCCCGCGTGCCTAGAGCCTGTGCTCCGCAACAAGAGAAGCCACCACAATGAGAAGCCTGCGCACTGCAACGAAGAGTAGCCCCCGCTTGCCACAACTAGAGAAAGCCCTCGTGCAGCAACAAAGACCCAATGCAGCCAAAAATAAATAAATTACTAAAAAAACCCCAACACAGGTGGCAAAGTTGATATATAGACAATATATCACTGATTAATTTTAATATTTTAATTCACAAAGCAATGATGTATTTTACTCAGATATGAATGTGTGTACACAAATACATTTAAAAAGAGTAGGACAAAAAGATAAGTGTAAAAAAGGTAACGGTGGTTACCTCTAAGAAAGGGGATGGAATTGGGGATGTTATCAAAGACAACATTACCCTTATTCTGATGTTTTAATTTTCTACAAGAATTAATTCCTATATAACGTGTAATTAAACATCAATTTTAAAAACTAGCACTCTCCCTGCCATAATTTCCCCTCTAATACTCTTATACAGTTGGCCTGATCCAGTTAAAGTTCACAAAGATAAAGAGGCAAGCGGTATGATTTTTTGGTCATCCTTGCTGACAAGACATTCAGAATTCTTTCACCACCACCACCACCACCACTACTTTACTCATTACCCAGCTCATTCCCATGGTTCTACATCAAAACACTCACTGGTGGAAGGAGTGAGGATCGTCCACATCATGGCCATCTGGGGCCAAAGGGTTGGAGAACGGCTCGCCTAAGAAAAGGAATTGATGTTAATCAATCTCTTTAGAGTCAGGTCTTGTGCAAAAGTTGGGGATCTAGTAGTGAACAATACAGACGTCTTTTCCTGTCGAGTTAAGTTGCTCACAATCTAGTGAGGAAGAAAGGCAAGAACATCGACACTGACAATACAGGGTAACAAGTGCTGAAGTAGGAAAATACAAGGAGCTATGGGAGCTCAGAGGAGGGGGCCCCTAAACCAGCGCTGGAGGATCAGCAAAAACTTCTTGAAGATGACACCTAAGATACTACACGAAAGATAAATTTACGGAACCAAAAATTAAGTGACGGGGTCTGGGGGTGGTTCACAGATAAATCTCATCTGTCGTGGGTTGGGGCAAGGACAAGACTGAGGGACAGTCTGGAGCTGCCCGGCCTCGCTCGGGGCCCAACTGCTTCGCCAGGCTACAAGCGTCACATCCCGGCCCGCCTCCACCCTCGCGCACACAGCCGGCTTAAATTCTGAGGCCAAAATAACGCGCCAAGTGTCCCGAGTCCCGCGGGGAAGAAAGGGCAGATGCCCCGAGCCTTACTATCTCGCTCCGGCATTTCGTCCGCGGTACTTCAACCCAGCAACGACCGAGGACCCTACAACAACACGGCAGCTACAGGCGACTCCCCACAATGCACCTCAACAGTCTACCCACAGTGCCTTTCGTGCCCCAGCTTTTCCGCCGCAACGGAGGGCGGAGAAATCCGAGTAAGAGTTGACCTGCAATGCTTTTATGGCATTGGCTAAACTTGGCCCCGCCCCTTACGTCAGCCAACCTATCCCGGGGCTGGAGCGTCCGCGGCTGGTCTGATAGGATCACTTGGCCGGAAGGTCTAGGGCGGATGAGTTGGTACTAGCCCAGATGGCGGCTGCTGCAGCGAGTAGGGGGATCCGTGCCAAATTGGGCCTCCGTGAGATTCGTATCCACTTATGCCAGCGCTCGCCCGGAAGCCTGGGAGTCAGGTGAGGCGCGGCCCAGTGAGGTGGGCGGGCTTCGGGACGCTGGGGTCACGACCGCGACCTCCCGGGTGTTTGAGGAGGCCCGCGCCCACACCGCACGCACGGTGCTCTCTTCGGCCTTGCAGGGACTTCATCGAGAAACGCTATGTGGAGCTGAAGAAGGCGAACCCCGACCTGCCCATCCTAATCCGCGAGTGCTCCGATGTGCAGCCCAAGCTTTGGGCCCGCTACGGTGAGCACAGGACGCCGGGGACCTGAGACCCCGGTGGAGGAACAAGGGTTCGAGAAAAGAAACGGCCGCCCAAGGTCACACAGAAACCTTGTTCAGGGTCTGAATTCGGACTTGCTGTTGACCTCGTTGCAGATAAGGAAATATACATTCGCAGGGTTACAGGATGCTTTGTGTCCCAATAACATCTATGTGGAGGCGGGCCCTGTCCTGCATAGGGATCAGAAGCTGTCGTCTTTGTAATTCAGAACAGGCTTCAGATAGGGGAGAAGGGATGCTGGTCCAGTCCATCAGTGTAGGTCCTTCCAAATTGTGTGGTCAGTGCCGGTCCAGACAGAGTGAGAATCTCAATAGTAAAAACATAAAATAATGACTGTGTTGAGCACTTACTGCTAGGCCCTGTGCTGAGTGCTTTCCTGCCTAAATCTCATTTAACCTTAATTAATATGAGGGGTGGATTCTTTGGTTATTCAGCTAGTATGTATAACAGGGTTGAGCTTCTACCTCTGTTCCCCCTTCCTAGACTGCACTTCTGCCAGACTTCCATGGCTGGCTCTTTGTTATAATTCAAACTCCTCAAAAAGGCATTCCCTGGCCAGTTATGTAACATTGCCCCTTTACCCTGTACAATTTTACCACATACTTATTAATGTGTCATTTTACCACAATTTGAAAATAACTGTCATGCTGCCTGACACATAGGGACACACAATAAATATTTATACTCACTGAATAATGGTATTTTTAATCACGGCTTTTAACTAAACCTCACCCTAGCAATGTCTGGAGGACGGCAGGGAGTCACACCCAAGGCAGATCCATTATAACAGTGGACAACTGCAGTATGCCATGCACTAAACATTGTTTGGAGGAGGAACAAAGGTTTTCCTCCCAAAAGCCAGTAGAGAAGGAGATGGACACAAATAACTTTAGATGAACAATGGGAGCCACTGAATGGGCACCATTAAAAGGCAGGCTCATGTAATACACTGCTCACAATGGTTAATAATAAATGCCTACCATGCCCCTTAAAACGTTCCTGAAACACTTTCCTTCCCATTATGACTGCCCAGAATCAGCCGAAATTCTACTACCCTTCCTATCCTACCAAGACTGTAAGTTGAAGACAGTATTATACTTTGGTAGCCCGTACAGTGCAGAGCGGATACTTAATCACCTCCCTCTCTCTTCAGCATTTGGCCAAGAGAAGAATGTCTCTTTGAACAACTTCAGTGCTGATCAGGTAACCAGAGCCCTGGAGAATGTGCTACGTGGCAAAGCCTGAAGCCTCCACTGAGGATTAAGAGCAAGAGCCCCAGAGCCTGAGCTCTGCTGGACTGAGTACAATGTGGAGAAATGTGTTCTTCTGCTCTTTATAAAGCTTGTGCTGAAAATGCTGTCTCAGGATGTTCTGTTTCTCATTCCACCGACTACCCCTTATTGTGCAATCAAATGAGGCAAAGCAGCTGAATATAAAAATAAAACTTATTTTATTCCGTCCCATCAAAAGCCACCAGCTGCTGAAGAAAAAAAAAAAAAAAAAAGAAAAAAGGAGATTCTATGGACCCAGATTAAGTAGGCCACACTGGGTTCCCTCTGGTCCTCCCACCTGGACACTGCTGGGTAAAACAGGAGGAGCTGGGATCCAGAGATCTTAACTTAGGCTTAGGTGTGGGAGCAGAGGGCATGATGTCATTATGGTTCTAAACCTCCCAAAGGGGCTCTGTGGGCCAGGAAGCTGGGGAGTGGGGGAGATGGGGAGTGGAGTACATGACTTTGAGAAGTCAAGTCACCCATGAAGAGCTGTCTGCTGGAGAGCATGCACACGATCCTGGAGCTGTGCTACCTCCTCATGCCTTTGTAGGGCCTGCAGCCCTGACTGCTGCAAGAAGGCCTGGGCAGCCTGAGAGCAGGGAAGAAAAGGATTCAACACTGGGTCCCTCAGTGCTAACACGCAATTACCACAGCCTTATGGGTTAGCCCACCTCTTCTTGGAAGAATGCATTCCCAACAAGAGTATGGAAGTTCGGACCTGGAGCCCACATAGGCTAGCCAGGCCCAGAGCAATGACTAAAGTTACTGGAAGGAAAGGGGCCATGGTGAGACCAGAGGCTTCAGAACAGAAGGATTGGGGACTAAGGCCAGAAACCCACCCCTGGCTGATAGAGGAACAGCAGTTGCAGCAGCTCCAAACTCTGGCCTACTACTTCAGTGTCAGAGAAGGCCAACGTGTCCAGCAAGGAGGAGAGCAGGGGCCCTGGCCATAGACGCTGACAGTAAGCAGGACCTTTCTCTGCAACGTTGCACAGAACCGTGAGCACCTGCAGACAAATATATGTACACAGTCACCACAAACGATGAAAACCAAAGATTTTAACGATAGCTTCTGTGGAATGCTGACCACATGCCCAGGCACTGTGCCAAGCAGTTTTATATGCATATTCTGTAATCCCCTCAGCCACCCTCAGGTAGGATTACTATTCCCAATTATAAATGAGGAAACTGAAGCCTAAGGTGGTTAGTTGATTTGCCCAAGGTTAGTTACTAGTAAATTACAGTTTAGGGACTCACACCTAGACTGTCTGGTCTATGACTGATGGTCTGGCCCTGAAGCCATCCATACCACACCACCTGCCAGCTCTCAGCTAAGGGTACTTCTGAGGGCTCAGGGCTGCTCCCACTGTTTACACTTTGGCCACCAGACCTTGGACTCAAGTGACCCCAATACCTACCAACACGCTCACCACATTAGATACAGACAACAGGTGCAAGAGGGGCTCAATCAGATCCAGGGAGAGCAAGGAGGTGCAGAAACTAGGACTGTTTGCTGGAAGGGAAAATGTCAGGGTGAAGTTCCTCCAACTGGGGCGTGAAACCAACCCACTCCCAATCCTACCCTTGTCAGCCCAGGCCATGAGGAATTATTCCCAGTATCTAAAGGCCCAGACCTAGGCAGATTATGGTGCTTACCAGTGAGGTTGTTAAGGAGCCAGAGGCCCTCAGGAAGCAGGCTGGGCTGTTTCTGGAGGAGGAACTGCAGGAGGATAAATAAGGCTGCCACAACACGCTCATCTCGGAGCTGCAGTTGCCCTCCCACAGCCTCTGCTGCTGCCTCTGTTAGCAAGTTGCTTAGACACCGAAGCACAGGGCATGCCAGCTGCAAAGACGAGTTAGGGTTCAGGTTTAAGGAGGAAGGGGCAACCTGCACACTGGAGCAAGAGCTGAGTAAAAAGAAAGGTCACCCAGAGGTTGACCTGTCCTCTTCACCTACCAGCTCCAGTCCTGCATCCTCAGTTCTCTGGACAGCCCCAGCCAAGTCCAACAGCAGCAGCCCCAGGGTGGACAGAGCACCCTGGGTGATGAGCAGGGCATTGTTGACCTGGCTGGGCAATAGGAAGCAAGTAGTCACTACTCGGTCAATCCTACCTTTAAGGTGGCAAATGGCCTAGGTCTGTGGGTTTCCTGAGCTCCAAGAAGAGAGGACCATAAAACAAGGAAAACTCACCACAACAATTCCAGAAACCAAAGTTCAAAAACCTGAGTGTCATGGAAGGAAGCCCCAGGGGAGGTTTGTGGCACTTCCCCAATTGACCTATTACCTGCAGATGATATAGTGAAGGCACCAGGCAAACTCCACAGCTACTCCAAGGTTCAGCTTTGGGCCAGGTTGCAACAATTGCAGCATATGTTGTGGGAGAGTGGAGCCCAGGACAGAGCTGTCAGTAGAAGCAGAGCTGTGAGTAGGAACCACAGAAGGCAAGATGCCAGTCACTCTTCCCAAACCCTGAGAGCAGGTGGGAAAGCGTCCAAACCCAAAGCTCTTCCCAGTCAGGCACATGGGGTTGAAATGTGCAACAGCTTTGGAAACAAAACTCGATCAGGCATCAGGAGCTACACTACCAAGTAGGTCACACCTGCACACACATCTGGAGACTCAATTTTACTTACGGGATGATCTTCTCTGGAGCTTCCTTAGCCTGCAGAAGCTGGGACAAGGCATATCCAAGAGCTTCCAGCACAGTCAGATGGGGAGACTAGAAGCAGACAGAGTAGGGATCTGACTCTGGAGCCTAGGCCATAAGATTTCCTGAGACTTTCAACCCCTTAGCACAGAGCAGAGGCTGGAGCTGCCTACCCAAAGCAGGTGGGGCATGTGGAGAGACGTGAGGGGAGGGGTGCCCAGAGAGGAAGCAAGGAGGTGGACACTTACCTGGATGCAGGCAGCCAAGGCCGGAACAATGCCCTGTGGCAGGAGCTGCCTTCTCACAGCCTCACTCTCCACAATCAGGTTACCCAGTGTATACAGACAGAGCTCCTGAGAGCAGGACAACAAAAGCACTGGGCTTGGCCTGTCTCAGGCCGGGGTGGGGTAGGGGTGGGAGTGGGGAAGCTGGAGCATACCTGTCCTTGAGGATCGGGGCACAGGGGAATGGGAGATGATGGGTATGTGTATGGCTGGGGGCATCAGGAGAAACAGGTTTTCCTCTTTTGCCTACCTGCCAGCTCAAACTGGACCCAAAAGCACAATTTTTAAATCCAAACCAAGAACAAGGTAGGAAGGGGCAGGGCTTACTATAAAGTCTGAGCTGTGACCGGAGAGGTAGGTGAGAAGGTAGGAAGTGGCTGGCAGGCAGGCCTCAACTACTGCAGACTGCTCAGAGTGAGAGAGCTCATGAAGGCACCGAGCCGCCTCAAGCTGCAGCAGGGCCTGGTTGCTGGTCAGGAGCCCGACTAGGGTCCGAATGCTGCCCTCCAGCCTACATGAGTGAGCACCAGAGCCCTGCTCAGCCAGTGGCCCATCCCCCCCACACTCCTGTCCACCCCTCAGAGACCCAGCCACACACTCACACCACCCGCACTGACCTGATGAAGGTCTGTTGCGTCTCAGGGTGCTGCAAGCCTCGCCGAAGGCTGACCAGAGCCCCCTCTCTCTCCTTTTCCTCTGTCCCCCGCTGGGCTAACCGCAGGAACTGCTGGATCTGGAGCCCAGGGCAGGGAGAAGAGAGATGGCAACACATAGTTGCCAGAAAGCAAGGCATGAGTTCTGCTCTTCCCACTTCAGCTGTGAGCCCTTCAATATGGCACTATTCCTAGAACTCATCATTCACTGTAATATGGCCAATAAGTGCCAACCTTGCAGTAGAGTGGACAGAAGAGGGAATCAGAACTGGGTTTAATACAAGCCCTGCCACTTATGCTACAGGGGACTAAACCCCAGTTTCTCACCTGAGAAAAGAGCATAACATCTACTCTGCCTTTTTACTGTGTTATTTCAAGGATAACATTTAAACCTCTCAGCCTGACACAACCTATCCCTCTAGCGATTCTCCCCATGCAACCGACACTGCAACAACACTGCGCATCACATGACGTGTTTTTTAATGCTTCCAAGCTTGCGCATAATCTATTCTTTCTGCCTGGAATACCCTCCCCAGGTCCTCCACTTCCTTTAGATTTCTGCTCTCACTGCCTCCGGGAAGTTAGCTCTTTCTGGCTCCCTTTGGAAGACTCAGGGGTTTCTACTGTGCCTCATGTTTCCTTCATGACAGGTAGGAGCACATCTGTCTCCTTCAATGGGTTGTGAACACGTCAAAGAAAGGGACTCGCTCTTCATCTTTCTGTACCTCAGTACCCAGCATAGGTGCCTTGGTATAAAGTAAGCACACAATGAATAAATGGTATAACCTAGGTATAAGTGCTTTGTAAACTATATATGTAAACATAATATAAACAGGGGATACCCAATGCTTGCTGAATGAATAAATGAGCTGAAACAAATTCTTTCGTTCACTTATTCCATAAATACTGAGCATCTACTATATGCCAGATACTGTATAGGCATCTGAGTTTTCACTGATGACAAATAAGGTCCAGGTTCCTGTGGATTTAAAGTCTAGTTGGAGAAACGGTAAAAAGCAAACAATTAGTATGATTAATACTCTGCAGACCCACTTTAGATGCAGCAAATGCAAAGGCCTTGAGACAGGAAAGAGCCTGGTATATTGTTCCAAGAACTGAAAAGAGGACAATTTGTCTGAAATGAGTGAACTGATAAGGTTGGAAGTAGCAGAGGTTAGACCATGCTGGACTGTGTAGATCACAGGAAGGATTTTGGTCTCTGTGTTTTTAAAAGACGCATCTGACTGATGTATAGAGAATTAACTTGAGGGGCAAAATTTCTGCAGATGACCTGTTAGGAGGCTGCTGTTAAGTATTCAGAGAAGAGGGTGGTGGCGATCGTGATAGCAACGCCATTTAAAAGTGGGGGGGGGGGGACTAGGACTTGATGATGTATTGATGTGGGGATGAGGAATAGAGTTGTCGAGGGTGATTCCCTGGTTTCCGGCTTGGCCCACTAGACGGAAGGTGTTGTTGAAGGGACCGCGTTCAGGTTTGGGGGCGGACCTCGAGTACAAGAGAAGGTATTTGCCGCTACCTGGTGTGGATCTCACCAAGCACCCTGCCCCCTCACCTCGGCTTCCCCGAAGATCATGGCCACACATCCCTCCTCGGCTTCCTCCAAGGCTTCGTCTCTCAGCAGCCTCTTGCTGACCAGCTGCTGCTCTCTCCGTGCCTTCCGCAGTGCTGGGAGCAAAGGAGCCGCTTGATCATGGGAGGGGCACCCAGGACCCAGAACCCATCTCCAACCCTGGAAGCCGCCTCACCCCTACTCCGACCGCCATACCCTCATCCTCCCGTGTTCCCTCGCCCGCCCGCACCTGCCTCCCGCTCCCGCCGGCGGCACCGTAGCTCCTCCACCCCGCAGCATAACGGCTTGAGGCGGCCCCGCTGTCGGCTCCACATGCTGGAACTGGAGTAAACCTGCACCAGAAAGGACGCAACGGGACCGAGGAGTCTAGAAGATGGTACGGACTGCGCAGCCGCAGCATAGAACGGAAGGGGAGGTGCCAGTGGGCGGGGCATGACGTGAAGTGAAGGAGGGGCGGAACATGGGGAAGCGACCACGGGCGGGACGGGGCGGGGCGGAGCTCTAGACGAGCGAATTCCAGATAGCTGCCCCTTCCCTTGGCCTCCAGCTTCTCGGCTTCCGATCTAGTAAAGGAAGTAACCCAACCTCGACCCGGACAGCCCCAGGCCCCTAGCGACACCTTCCACTCAGCACACACAACCAACCTACCCCTAACAGATTCTAAACGAACATTCAAAACTACCCCGAGTTCTAGGAAGATGTCGAACGCCATTTCACTAATAACACGGCTCTCAGTGATGAAAGCTGGCTAACCCCTGGAAGTAAGTGCATTACCTTATTGAATGTTCGCCATGACAATTATCCTCATTTTTCAGGTGAGAAAAAGGAAACAAATTCAATTATGTGTCACTGTTCTGGGTAAAAGTGAACCGCAAAGGCTTCCCTGGTGGCGCAGTGGTTAAGAATTCGGCTGCCAATGCAGGAGACACGGGTTCGAGCAGTGGGCCAGGAAGATCCCACATGCCAGGGAGCAACAAAGCCCGTGCGCCACAACTACTGAGCCTGCGCTCTTGAGGCAGAGAGGCACAACTACTGAGCCCACGTGCCACAGCTGCTGAAGCCTGCGCACCTAGAGCTCGTGCTCCGCACCAAGAGAAGCCACTGCAGTAAGAAGCCCGCGTACTGCAACAAAGAGTAGCCCCTGCTCGCTGCAACTAGAAAAAGCCCGTGCACAGCAACGAAGACCCAACGCAGCCAAAAATAAATAAATTTATTAAATAAATTAAAAATTTTAAAATACTTTTAAAAAGTGAATGGCATTATTTTCAGGATAAAGTAGTTCCTTCATCAAATTTTGAGCGCCACTAATCTAGTAGGTACTGGGGAAACTGGTGAATTAAAAACTGTGCTCCAGGGGCTTCCCTGGTGGCGCAGTGGTTGAGAGTCCGCCTGCTTATGCAGGGAACACGGGTTCGTGCCCCGGTCCTAAAGAAAAAAAGGAAAAAAAAAAAAAAAAAAAAAAAAAAAAAAACCAACAACAACTGTGCTCCAGGGAATTCCCTGGCGTCTAGTGCTTAGGACTCGGTACTTTCACTGCCATGGCCCCAGGTTCAATACGTGGTTGGAGAACCAGATCCTGCAAGCCAAACAAACAAAAACTGTGTTCCATACCCTCAAAATCTGAATTGTGGCCAACTAAGCCCTACATGGTCTAATCCCTGCATACCTCTCCAGCCTTACCTTACTCATCCCTCCTAGGATCTTTGTTCCCTAAATAAGCCCTGCACTTTTTCTCTTCTGGGCTTTTGCACAGGCTGTTCCACTGCCTAGAGCCCTGTCTCTGCCACCCCACCCTCACTACAACCAGCACTCTTCCCTTAATTAACACTGTCCTCAAGATCTCCAGTGTCCCCTACTCAGAACTACTGGACCAGTGCCCCCGTTATGAGAGCATATAGCACTGTACGCTTCTCCTTCATAACCCTTTTCACAGCTGACATTAAGTTACAGTGTAATTGTCTGACGTTGTCTCCTCCCAAACCGCCTTCACAGCTCCAAGAGAGTAGAGTCCTGGTAGCACTTAAGAACTTTTTTTGAGGGAATTCCCTGGTGGTCCAGGGGTTAGGACTCCACGCTTTCAGTGCCAGGGGCCCGCGTTCAATCCCTCGTGGGGGAATAAAGATCCTTCAAGCTGTGAGGCCAGAAAAAAAAAAAAAAGTTAAAAAGAATTCTCACTGAGGCCTCTAATCTTTAGAAAGCTACTACTTAGGGCTTCCCTGGTGGCGCAGTGATTGACAGTCCGCCTGCTAATGCAGGGGACATGGGTTCGTGCCCCAGTCCGAGAAGATCCCACATGCCGCGGAGCGGCTGGGCCCGTGAGCCATGGCCGCTGAGCCTGCTCTTCCGGAGCCTGTGCTCCGCAACGGGAGAGGCCACAACAGTGAGAGGCCCGCGTACCGCAAAAAAAAAAAGAAAAAAAAGAAAGCTACTACTTAGACAAATGTGCAAGTAAGAACAAATCCAGGAATGGGAACTGTTCTTCAAACCCATTTCCTTCCCTTTAATTTAATTCCACCTCTGGAGTCAATTGATGAAGTCTTTGATTTCTTCCACAAAACATCTACTTAAATATCTGCAGACCATCATCCTGTTCTCCATATCTTCTCTTCAGGTCCAGCATCCATCCAGCCTCTGGACAGCCACTTATTGAGCACCATTTATTTATTTAACTTTATTATTATTTTTATTTTGGCCGTGCAGCTTGAGGAATCTTAGTTCCCCCACCAGGGATCGAACCCGTGCCCCTTGCAGTGGAAGCACAGAGCCCTAACCACAGGACCACCAAGGAATTCCCTGAGCACCATTTATTAATGCACCATGCTCTGGCTGGGGATAGGATCTGGGTCTTGTCCCCTTCCTCATGGGGCATGCTGGCTTCTAACACCTACATCTTTCTCCTGGTTGGGAAGATAAGGCAAGTCCCCAGGAAAAATCTGTGCTCTGCCCAGAGTGTCTGCTCAAATAGTTACAGCTGCCCAAACTGTTTTTTATTTGGAGTTTTTGTTTGTTTGTTTTTTGCACTTATCTGCCTGGCGACTCTGTTAATCCTGTAAGAAACAGCCCCATGTTCTCTCTACTACAAGGCTAGCTGTTCTTTTCTCTAGAGCTCCCCCAAGTCCTTGTCTCCTCTGTAAGAGTCCTCTTCACTATGGACTGTAGTTCTGCATCTGCATTTGCCTCCTGCACCTACTAGAGTACTTGAGGAACCATGTGATGGTCACATCAGCAACCCAGGGCTTGGCATTTAGTGCTGGCACTTGGTTTAGACAAACGATAGATATTTTTTGAATCAAGATGTTAGTTGGGGACCTTTGCAGAAACATTATTGCCCCTCTTAGCTTGGACCCCTCATGCAGAGTGTCTCCCCTAAGGTGATGGAATTTTTAAACTATTTTTTGAAAATTGAAGTATAGTTAACTTACAACGTTGTGTAATATATATATTGGGTTGGCCAAAAGGTTCGTTCGTTTTTTTCCGTAAGATGGCTCTAGTAGCACTTAGTTGTCTTTAACTTCATTCAAAATGATTTTGTTAGATTGTATGTGACAGCTGTCATATCAGCATGCATTTTAAAAAAGAGTTATCGAAATTGGTGAATTTTTGTGTAGCCATTTTAATATTGAAGATGGAAGGAAAAAAGCAACATTTTTGGCATATTATGCTTTATTATAAGAAAGGTAAAAACGCAACCGAAACGCAAAACAAGATTTGAGCAGTGTATGGAGAAGGTGCTGTGACTGATCGAACACGTCAAGAGTGGTGTGCGAAGTTTCATGCTGGAGATTTCTCACTGGACAATGCTCCACAGTCGGGTAGACCAGTTGAAGTTGATAGCGATCAAATCGAGACATTAATTAAAAACAATCAACTTTATACCACGCGGGAGATAGCCGACATACTCAAAATACCCAACTCAAGCGTTGAAAATCATTTGCACCAGCTTGGTTATGTTAATCACTTTGATGTTTGGGTTCCATATAAGTTAAGCGGAGGGAAAAGAAACTTCTTGACCATATTTCCGCATGCGATTCTCTACTTAAACGTAATGAAAACGTTCCATTTTTAAAACAAATTGTGAGGGGCAATGAAAAGTGGATACTGTTAGGTGAGCCGACGTGGGTTGTGAAAGAATTCACAGAAATATTAACAAAGGAAGAAAAGAGAGTTTTTATTTCTCCACTTTCCAAGGGAGGAAAGGGGCCAGACACATAGGGTGGCATTGGCCCCAAAGGGTGGGGTTTGAATCTTTTATTAGGCTTCAAAGGGCAAGGTGCAGGAAAAGGAGGTGGGTTCATGTCTATTCTGGTCCACAGCAGTACCAGGGCTGGCTGTGTGTCTATAGGATGTGTTTTTTCGGAGAATAGACTTGCAGTCTTCAGTAATTTTCCAGGTCTCGGGTGTCTGAAAGAGACTTAATAGGTGCCCTTGACAGGTATTACTCCATTTTGAATCATGTTAGGTGGGTTTACAGATACTGTACAATAACGTGGAATGGAAGAGATCGTGGGTCAAGCGAAATGAACACCACCAACCACACCAAAGGACGGTCTTCATCCAAAGAAGGTGATGTTGTGTATATGGTGGGATTGGAAGGGAGTCCTCTATTATGAGCTCCTTCCGGGAAACCAAACGATTAATTCCAACAAGTACTGCTCCCAATTAGACCAACTGAAAGCAGCACTCGACAAAAAGCATCCGGAGCTAGTCAACAGAAAACGCATAATCTTCCATGAGGATAACGCAAGACCGCATATTTCTTTCATGACCAGACAAAAACTGTTACCGTTTGGCTGGGAAGTTCTGATTCATCCACCATATTCACCACACATTCACCTTCGGATTTCCATTTATTTCGGTCTTTACAAAATTCTCTTAATGGAAAAAATTTCAGTTCCCTGGAGGAATGTAAAAGGCACCTGGAACAGTTCTTTGCTCAAAAGATAAAAAGTTTTGGGAAGATGGAATTATGAAGTTGCCTGAAAAATGGCAGAAGGTAGTGCAACAAAAGGTTGAATATGTTGTTCAATAAAGTTCTTGGTGAAAATGAAAAAATGTGTCTTTTATTTTTACTTAAAAACCGAAGGCACTTTTTGGCCAACCTGGTAGATATATTCTTTTTCAGATTCTTTTCCATTATAGGTTATTATAAGATACTGAATATAGTTCCTGTGCTATACAGTAGGTTCTTGTTGTTAAGGTGATGGAATTTCCTGAGGAGCCAGCCTTCAGTGGCCTGAGTCTTCTGAATGCAGAGACTCTGATGAAGAAAATAACAATGAAGGGCTATTGTTACAACCTTAGCCGTAGAGCTGGGATTCCAAGCCTTTTTGACTGACTGCAGAGTCAGTGTATTTCACACTGAACTATACTTGTATCTTGGTCCTCAGGGATGTCCCAGTGACATGGTCTGGCCTTTAGGCATGGCTTAGGGTATTAGAACATGCCCAACAGGACACACAGGGAGCAGTGTGGTTCGATGGGGCTTCCTTGTTTGGATCGTGGACAGATGTAGCTACTTCTGGATAAAAGGAAGTGAGAATTCAAATGTTTTTCATGTAACTCTTTGCCCAGAAATCCAGAAGTTCAGACTTGTGAGGGCTGTTTTAAAAGCATAGCCCTTCTGAAATTGAGGGCAGTCATCAATTAGATCCCTTGAACTGTAACTTGCTTAATAAATAATATCGTGTAACCTGCCTTCACCTATCAAGCTTGCCTTAATTGTTCCTGCAAATTACATATCCTCATGTAGCTTATACAATATGTCACAAGACTCCTTTAACTGCCTCTCTGTGGATAACACCTCTGACATATGGGTTGCTATAGTAATGGTTCCTTAAGTTGATTTTCAGGAACTTAGAGTCAGCTCTTGCCAGGTTGTGTTCCAGCTGATTAAGACTGCTTGGAACCACTGACCCTCCAACTGGGCCTGTGCGAGTGTCGGATGGATGGCCTTTTGACATCAGAAGGCCAAAACTTCACCCTCAGGTCATGCTAATGCCACCACTTTCTGAACATGCATCCCATGAAGAAGGATGTAACTCAGATACACCTGAGCAGAATACCGATTACCTCACCTTTTTCCTGTCCCCAATCACCTTCCCCTGTACCTCCAACCACCCTATACCCTTCACCCATAAATATCCCAAGCCCCTTGCCTTCAGGGAGGTGAATCTGAGACTTGTTCTCCCTGCTCCTCACTTAGATGCCTTGTGAATAAACTCTTTCTCTGCTACAAACCAAAGCGTCTCGTCTCAGTGTTTGGCTTACTGCCTGTTGGGCAAACAAACCTGGTTTGGTAACAATTCCCCACCCTCTGGGACACTTGCTTTTTTTTCTTGACAAAGCAGTTGAGTTACTAATTAATCCTCATTCAACATAGGCTTTTCATTCCTAGGGCATAGGAATTGTCCTGGGGAAAGGGCAGGAGATAGCTAGGTACAAGTGGGAAAATTATATTTAGGAATATCTCATTTCTCAAAATTCAGGGTGGGGAAGTGGAAACTAAGAGAGTGAGGGACTTGGCCAATGTGTCTCTGTTAAACACATAGACTTCTCTACTTTTAAGAAAGCTATCACTTTAAAAAATTGTGAGGGGACTTCCCTGGCGGTCCAGTGGTTAAGACTCTGCTCTTCCAATGCAGGGGGCACGGGTTTGACCCCTGGTCGGGGAACTAAGATGCCACATGTCATGCGGCCAAAAAAAAAAAAAGCTATTATTTCTTAATAAACAAATTTAAAGAACAAGTTCATCAAAAAAAGGAGGGCGGGGGGAGCTATTCCTCAGACCAACTTCCTTCTCTTGAACCTAATTCTAGCCCTTGGAGTCAATAGATGAAGTTTGCAATCTCTTCCACAAAATATCCAGTTAAATACCTTAGGATATTCAGGGAGTTGGACTTGGGTGACAGGAGGTTAACAGTAATTACCAAGACTAGGGAAAATTAAGGAACTACCGGGGTTGAGTCACTGGGCTATAGGCATGGGACGTGAGAGTCCTGGCCTGAGGCAGTGAGGATCTTCCTTTCCCCATCCCAGACAAGGCTGGGGGTGCCTGAGTCATCAGGGCACTGCCTGAGGCAGAGGGCCCTAGACGCCTTGCAAGATACTTCCTGTTATGGCTCCTCTCCTGGCAAAATCATTCACGGCAAAATTTCCTAGGACAGCGGATGGGGTGGCTGGGAGGAAGAAATGTGGGGAGTGACAGGGTTCAAAGAGGAGGGAACTGAGTGACATCCCAGGTTTACGTAAACTTTCAGAGGCTGCCAGAGGGTAAGGACAGATAAGTTTGTGGAGCCTGGAAGCCGACGAGAGCCGCTATAAAGGAAAGAAGCCACAGCCCATCCCAGAGCCAGGCGGAGAGGCAGAGGTTCTGAGGACCTATCGACCATGGTGAGTGTATGCTCTTGGGGCCGAAGGAGGGCTACTCGGGGAACCTTAGGGACCGGCAGGATCCGCCCTGACCTCCGCTGTCACCGCAGGTGTGCGTGCCCTGTCTGCTGCTGCTCCTGCTGCCACTGCTACGTGTGTCTGCGGCCACACCAGAGCCCTGCGAGCTGGACGAAGAAGATTTTCTCTGCGTCTGCAACTTCACGGATCCGAAGCCTGACTGGTCTAGCGCCATGCAGTGTATGGTTGCTGTCGAGGTGGAGATCCGTGGCGGCGGCCGCAACCTGGAACAGTTTCTAGAGAGCGCCGACGCCGACTCGAAGCGGTACGCTGACACGATCAAGGCTCTGCGCTGGCGGCGGCTCACGTTGGGCGCTGCCCGGGTTCCTGCTCTGCTTCTGGTCGCCCTTCTGCGTGCTCTCGGTTACTCCCGGCTCAAGGAACTGACGTTTGAGGACCTGGAGGTAACCGGCCCGATGCCGCCGCCGCCTCTGGAAGCCACTGGGCCTGCGCTCTCCACTCTCAGTCTCCGTAACGTGTCGTGGGCAACAGGAGGTGCCTGGCTCGGCGAACTGCTGCAGTGGCTCAAGCCTGGTCTCAGGGTACTGAACATCGCGCAAGCACACTCGCTTGCCTTTGCCTGCGCACAGCTCCCCACTTTCCAAGCCCTCACCAGCCTAGACCTGTCTGACAATCCTGGACTCGGCGAGCGCGGGCTGATTGCGGTTCTCTGTCCGCACAAGTTCCCGGTCCTCCAAGATCTAGTGCTACGCAACGCGGGGATGGAGACGCTCAGCAGCGTGTGCGCTGCGCTGGCGGCGGCGAGTGTGCAACCCCACCGACTAGACCTCAGCCACAACTCGCTGCGCGCCACCGCCCCGGACGCTACCTCGTGTGTCTGGCCCAGCGCACTGAGCTCTCTCAACTTGTCGTTCGCGGGGCTGGAGCAAGTGCCTAAAGGACTGCCGCCCAAGCTCGGCGTGCTTGATCTCAGCTGCAACAGGCTAAGCAGGGCGCCGCGGCCAGACGAGCTGCCCGAGGTAAATAACCTGACACTGGACGGGAATCCCTTTCTGGACCCTGGAGCCCTCGAGCACCAAGAAGACCTGAAGAACTCCGGTGTGGTCTCAGTCTGTGCACGTTCCGCCTTGACCATGGGGGTGTCAGGAGCCCTGGCACTGCTTCAGGGAGCCGGGGACTTTGCCTAAGGCCCAGTGGAGAAGGGGGAGAGGAATTAATTGGCTCAGATTGTCCTGGCTCTGGGAGAGCCTCGTCAGGACATCTCAACCAACCAACCCTCTGCCCCATCTTCATTAAAATCTTAAACAGCGGGTCCGTGACATTCACTCAACAGACATTTACTGGGCACATTGCTGGATAGTGAATCCATTATACTTAAACTTTCTTCATCCTAACTCCCTAGAAAAGAACTACAGGGGCAGAAAGGGCAGGGAAAAGTCACCTGTCTAGGGCTGTGTGGCAGAACCAAGGGTTTCTGCCCAATGCGGGCTTTCTGAACAGATTACTAGCACCTGTTAAAGGATGTTTGAATGGTAAACATGCCTAGGAGGATACAGAATGTTTCCTCTCTGGTGCATTTTCCAAGAGTCAGCTTCTCCCTTTCCAAGGTGATAAAACCCAGAGCCATTTGCTTATTCTCACTCTCTTTTTTTCCTCCAACCCCCAGTGAGGAGAGACAGCTATGCCACTTGTTCTACATAAGCTCTGAGTTTTAGAATTTCAGGGTTCCTCTCCTGTAGCGTACAGCCCCTCTGCACACACAGGTACACTGGCTTTCGCTGTGTCATGTAATGGGGAGTTTGGGGTTGGGGAACTGATACAAGATGCTGTCATTTAACAGCCTGTCTCTGAACCAGAGATCTTGTGACTATGTTAGTACATGTGTGTATATTCGTTCTTTGATTTGCAAACAGGATAACACCTTAGACCCTTCACAGCTTCTCAGACCCCTGCACAGGGCAATTAAAAGTATACGTCCTCTGAACCACATTATCTCAGTGACCCAGGACATCAGCCAAGCAGCCAAGAGGTACTGTTCCTTCTAAGGGTCCCTTCTTCATTACATCAAGTAGGCAACCACACCCAGCAGAGATCTAGGTATCTGCCTCCAGGCGGACCTCAAGAGGAGTGGGAGGAGGCATGTAAACATAGCCCTCCAGCCTGCCTCCCTCCAGTGTCCAGAACCACACAGATAGGAATGGAGAATGCAAATTAACATTGATGGGAGAGTTACACAGGTTATCAGACCATGGGCTCAAAGAGTCATAGGGGCAGCTAAATAAACTGCCAATCTATGTGGCTGAACCACACTGACTCCATTTTGTCACCTCCATCTTAGGCCCACAGTCTTGCCCCTCCCCTTTCTGCACAACTGAGCTTTAGTCTACTCACAAGGAGTGCACCCAAGCCAGATTACTTTCCTAACAACGTTTACTCTTGCCTTCATGTGATATGAAAACTGGAAGAATGCCTTTTTTGACACAGATGGTTAATGGTCATGAGACCCCCCCAGGAGGAAAAAGCCCTGGTTCCCTTGGATGCAGATGTGCATCTTACTTGGTAGTCAATTTCTGTCTTTCACTTTGGCCCCTTTAAATCCAAGGTATCCCCTTCGCAGAGCACCGCTGTGAATGCCTCTGGATCCTAGCTGTATGTAAGATCACAATACGCATCATGTAATATGGCTGTATGTCAGTACGCACAATAAACTTCAAAATTGCATTTTATGGAGTTGCCTGCTTTGTTTTTTGGTCTCAAGGTTCTTTCTCAGTTCGGTGGATATTATTCAATATCTCTGCCTCCCAACACTTTTGCATGTGGATAGACAGTTTTCCCAATACCATTTTTTAAAAAGACATTGAATGGTCTTGGCATCCTTGTCGAAAATCATTTGACCATATATGTGAGGTTTTATTTCTGGGCTCTCTATTCAATTCTATTGGTCCATATATCTGTTTTTTGTTTTTTTTGCGGTACGCGGGCCTCTCACTGCTGTGGCCTCTTCCGTTGTGGAGCACAGGCTCCGGACGCGCAGGTTCAGCGGCCATGGCTCACGAGCCCAGCCGCTCCGCGGCACGTGGGATGTTCCCGGACCGGGACATGAACCCGCGTCCTCTGCATCAGCAGGCGGACTCTCAACCACTGCGCCACCAGGGAAGCCCCATATATCTGTTTTTATGCCGGTACCACACTGTTGTGGTTACTGTAGGTTTGTAATAGGTTATGAAATCAGGAAGTGTGAGATCTCCAATTTTATTCTTTTTTTCAAGATTGTTTTGGCTCTTTGGGGTCCCTTGAGATTCCATATGAATCTTAGGATGGATTTTTCTATTTCTGCAAAAAATGCCATTAGATTTTGACAGGGATTTAATTAAATCTGTAGCTTGCCTTGGGGAGTGTTGATATCCTAATAATATTGTCTTCCGATCCATGAATATGGGATGATTTTCCATTTACTTGTGTCTTCTTTAATTCTTTCAGCAATTTTTGTAGTTTTCATTTTAAGTCTTTCATCTCTTCAGTTAATTTCTAAGTACTTTATTTTATTTTTTGATGCTATTGTAAATGGAATTGGTTTTCTTAATTTCCTTTCCAGACTGTTCATTATTAGTGTATAGAAACTGCTAAACTGAAACAAATAGACTGCCAGATAGTTCTCCTGCAAAGACAGGTTTCTTTGGGATCAGCAGAGAATTGCAATTCAGGTGTCTGCAACCACGGCGAGCTATCAATACATGCAAGTTTCTGTATGGCAAAGGTAGGAGAACACTTTTATATAGAGGAAAAGGAAGGTGGGAGGGCTCCTTGCCAGTAAAGAAGGAGTCTTTCTTCTTCCTGTTGGGCTCTGCTAAGGTCTCAGGGCATGAAGCAGTCCCTTCTGGTCTCCCAACTCTATTTAATTGAGGTTTCTGTTTATTTTTTTACAAAACTCACTGGATTTTGTTTGTTGGTTTTCTATGCCTCAACTTTGCTGAATTTGTTTATCAGTTCTAACAGGTTTTTTTGTGTGGAATCTTCAGGATTTTCTACATATAAGATCATGTCATCTGTGAACAAAGACAATTTTACTTCTTCCTTTCCAGTTTGGATGTCTTTTGTTTCTTTTTCCTGCCTAACTTCTTTGGCTAGGATCTCCAGTACTATGTTAAATAGAAGTGACAAAAGTGGGCATCCCTGTCTTGTTCCTGATCTTAGAAAGTTTTGTCTTTCACCATGGAGTATGATTGATATTATGTTCATAAGATAATCTTCATTAAGATGAGGGAAACAGCATGATTGTATGCAGATAGGAATAAGATATATATTTTTTCTCTTTATTCTGGTAAAAATATATATATATATAAAGTTTGCCATTTTAACCATTCTTAAGTGTAAGGTACAGTGGTATTAATTACATTCACAGTATTGTGCAACCATCACCACAATTTCCAGGATTTTTTTGTTACCCCAAGAGAAACTCTGTACCTGTTAAGCAAATACTCTCCATTTCCCTTCCCCTAGAGCCTGGGAACATCTAATCTACTTTCTGTCTATGAATTTGCCTATTCTAGATATTTAATATAAGTGGGATCATACAGTATTTGTGTCTGGTTTATTTAACTTAGTATAATGTTTTCAAGGTTCATCTATGTTGTAGCATGTGTCAGTACTTCATTGCTTTTTATGGCTGTATGATACTCCATTGTATTATAAACTACATTTTGTTTATTAATTCATCTATCGATGGACAGTTTTTGGCTATTGTGAATGATGCTACTATGAACATTTTAGTACACAAATCTGTTTATGTACCTCTTTTCAGTTCTTTTGCATATATACCTAGGAGAAGTATTGCTGGATCATATGGTAATTATATGTTTAATGTTTTGAAGAACTTCCAAACTCTTTTCCACAGCGGCTGCACCATATTACATTCCCATCAGCAATGGATGAGGGTTTGGACTTCCCTGGTGGTGCAGTGGTTAAGAATCCGCCTGCCAGTGCAGTGGACACGGGTTCGAGCCCTGGTCTGGGAAGATCCCACATGCCGTGGAGCAACTAAGCCTGTGCGCCACAACTGCTAACCCTGCTCTCTACAGCCCGCGAGCCACAACTACTGAGCCCCCGTGCCACAATTACTGAAGCTCACGTGCCTAGAGCCCGTGCTCCGCAACAAGAGAAGCCACTGCAATGAGAAGCCCATGCTCCACAATTAAGAGTAGCCCCGGTTCGCCGCAACTAGAGAAAGCCAGAGCGCAGCAACGAAGACCCAACGCAGCCAAAAATACATTAATTAATTTTAAAAAATGTATGAGCGTTCTTATTTATCCACTTTCTCACCAACGGTTTTCTTTTTAATTACGTTACCTCTTTTTATTTTACAATACATTTCAAAAACGCCATTAAAGTTGCCTTAACTGCTCTATAAGACCTGGAATCAAAGAACACTGAGAATTAGAACACACAAACATCAAGCTGTAATACCTACTTGTGCTGAACGATTACTACCAAAAGGATGTCATTTTTTAAATAAGCAGATGTGTGTCAATGCAAAATACAATACAAACTTGTTAAAACAGAACAGTAAACTTTGTTTCAATGGCTATAGAAAGGAGGTGGTTTTGTTTTTTTTCAATGCATCTGGTCTGGCAGCCAGTTGCATTATGCATTTAAAGCAATACGTGCCCTGGGGCTTCCCTGGTGGCTCAGTGGTTAAGAATCCGCCTGCCAATGCAAGGGACACGGGTTCGAGCCCTGGCCCGGGAAGATCCCACATGCCACAAAACAACTAAGCCCGGGCACCAAAACTACAGAACCTGAGCTCTAGAGCCCATAAGCCACAACTACTGAGCCCACATGCCACAACTACTGAAGCCTGTGTACCTAGAACCCATTCTCTGCAACAAGAGAAGCCACTGCAATGAGAAGCCCGCCCACCACAAGGAAGAGTAGCCCCCGCTCGCTGCAACTAGAGAAAGCATGTGCACAGCAACGACGACCCAACATAGCCAAAAATAAAAACAAACAAATAAATAAATGTATATTAAAAAAAAGCAATACATGCCCTGAAAGTTTATATTTTCAGTTGTGTGTATCAACTGAATCAGAGCCCATTTTTTTCTTTTTATTAGAGCCATACTAGTGAGTAAGAAGTGGTACCTCATTATGTTTTAGATTTGCATTTCTTTAATGACCAAGGATTTTGAGCATCTTTTCACATGCTTGTTGGCCATTTGTATAGCTTCTTTGGAGAATTGTCTATTCAAATGTTTTTTCCTAGTTATTAATTGTTGCTTGTCTTTCTGCATTTCACTAATGTATAATGACGTTGAGCATCTTTTTATGCACTGTGTATATGTTCTTTGGAGAAATGGCTATTCAAGTCTTTCCCTCATTTTTTACTTGAGTTGTTTGTCTTTTTGTTGCTGAGTTGTAGGAGCTCTCTATATATCCTGGATAGTAGATCATCAGGTATATAATTTGCAAATATTTTCTCCCATTTTGTAGGCTGTCTTTTCATATTTTTGATAATGTCTTTTGATGCACAAAAGTTTTTAACTTTGATGAAATTCAGTTTATCATGTTTTCTTCTGTTGTGCTTGCTTTTGGTATCATATCTAAGAACTCAATGCCAGATTAAAGGCCATGAGGATTAATTTCTGTATTTTCTTCTATGAGTTGTATAGTTTTAGCTCTTAAATTTGGGAAATTGATCGATTTGAGTTAATTTTTGTATATGGTCTGAGGTAAGGGTCCAACTCCATTCATTGGTATCTGGATGTCCAGGTGTCCCAGTGCCATTAGTTAAAAAGATTAATCTTTCCTCATTGAATGTTCTTGATGTCCTTGTCAAATCAGCTGTCCATAGAAACATGTGTTTATTTCTGGACCCTTACTGCTCTGCTCTCTCACTGATCTCTATGTTTGTTCTTATGTCAATACCACAGTGTCTTGGTTACTATAGCTTCACAATAAGTTTTGAAATCAGGAAGTGTGAGTCCTCCAACTTTGTTCTTCTTTTATAAGATTGTTCTGACTATTCAGCATCTGTTGAAATCCGTATGAACTTTAGAAGGAGGAACAGAAGCTGAGAGTGAAGGAACGAATAAATAGGTTATGCAATGAAGGAAATCCAATATTACACTAATGCTTCAAAAGAGGCTCAGAGAAAAAGATGGTATGTCCCTTAGTTCAGTTATACCAGATGTCTCAGGGTGAAACCATCTAATCCTGAGACCACTTTTGCTTTGGAACCTGATGAGATATAGGAGAAGACTGCAAACCTGGGTGGCCTTGTCGTGGGAGACATTTTGATCGTAAATTATAATGATGGACTGAACTAATTACTCTCATTTTTCATGTAACAGCTACACAACGAGATATAACACTGGCAGTGTTGGTAAGACTACAGTATTAATATTGATAGTCAAATGTATGGGAAAATACAAGCCTCCTATGCCTACCCCACACTGATTCCTCCAGATGTTAGGCATATTCATCTTGTTACTATTGCTCTACCTGTTATATAGACATACACCAAATGTAGATGATCAGACAGGTATGATTCTTTTGGCTATAAGGGATCCTTGGTGAAAAACCAGAGAGTGGCTTGTGATATAATAAAGAACTTATCTGGTCTTTGTCTTCAGTTACTGGCACAAAGCTTCAAAAACCTTTGGAATTTCCGGAGCAATAGGAGTCTCTCTGTTATACTAATGAGGTGACTTCTGGCAGGGCTCCTAGATAGCTCTAGGATGGAAGAGGTTACTCACTAGAAATAAACAACCATGCAGGGACTTCCCTGGTGGTCCGGTCGTTAAGACTCTGTGCTTCCACTGCAGGGGGCACAGTTTTGATCCCTGGCCATGGAACTAAGATCTTGCATGCCACGCAGCACGGTCAAAAAAAGAAAAACCATGCAGATTGAAGGGCTGGAGTTGAATTCAATCACATAGCCTATGATTTAATTAATCTTGCCTACATAATGAAATCTCATCGAAAAATGCTGGACAATGAGGCTCAGGGAGCTTCCTGGTTGGTGAACACACTGATGTACTGGGAAGGCATACCCTCACTCCACAGGAACAGGAGCTCCTGCCACTCAGGACCCTTCCAGACCTTGCCCTACATAACTCTTCTGTTGGAAGCCATCCTGGAGTCCCTGCGCCGTGACAAAGTCATGATGCAATCAAAGGCAGGACTGCAAAGCAGCACTGTCCCAGCACGGCGGACTACATCTCTATTGATTTGTTTGGTTGTGTTAAGCTTATATATGGAAATAGCACTAGGGGGATTTGCACCCAGGGTTAGGAAAATGAGAAAAACTACTACCCACCCCCCTACTATTATTACCACAAAATGGAAAGTACCTATTCCGGCCCCAGGAAACTGGGAATGCAATACACAATCTGGAAATATAGGGAAGTTCCTATGGAAAACACCCCCAATTGAACAACTGTGGCCCTATGAAGGGGTTGTTGATGATTTTGGTTTTATCTGGGTCCACTATAAAGAAAGGTTAATACTTTGGCAATAATTGCCGGATGATAAACAGGAGTGTAGGAGGTATTGTGAGTGCTACTAGTGGAGTCAGCAACACAGGAACTGTAGGATATATTGTAAATATTTTCAAGGCACTATTCAAAACACTTGCCCATGCAGAAAGAACACGAAGATTGCACTTCCGTAATAAAGACTTACATAATAGCTTGGCTTAACGACTAGAAAATAACCTGCAACTAATGAGAACTTGGGGAAATATCTTGATAGCACATCTAGAAACTACAGACAATTCTAAGGTAATCTTTTGAGGAAATCTTGTGGTCAAGGGTTTGAGGCCTAAGGCTAGACTATATTATGATAATTATGTTTTGATTATGTAAACCAAAAATATATAAGCTTGCTGAATAACAATAAAGTATGCTACTATCTGCCTGACTCCAGAGACAGTGTCAGTCTCGTTCTTTCTCCGTCGCTGATGCTGTTCCTCCCTCAGGTACTCCTGGACTCGTTGCAGCTGGACTCCAACACTCTTCATCTGATTGTTCACTTGCATGCTTTATAATTTAAAAAAGGTAATCATAAATAGAGCACTTTCCCGAGTTCTGTGAGTCATTCTAGTGAATTATTGAACCTGAGGGTTGGTTGTGGGAACCCAGGAATCTGTAGCCAAGTCAGGCAGTACTACAAGTAACTTGGGGAGCCCACTTGTGGCTGGAACCTGAAATAAGGGGTCTTACTGAGAACCTTGCATTTTAACTTGTGGGATCTGGTGCTAACTCCAAGTAGTTAGTGTCACCTACAAATTGGCGCTTGCCATCTACCTCTACAAGGATCAAATTATGAGCTGCTGCAACTGCTGACCTTTAACACCCCCTGAAAGGAGTTCAGGGTGGAGATGAGGAATGAGGCGCTATGTGCTCTAGGAAAAACTGGCAAAACAGGTCTTCAGATACATATTTTCAGGAGACAATTTTATGAGTCCAATTGTTGCATCTCCTTGTACCTAGAAAAGCACTAAAATCATCCCTCATGGTGACACCTGCTCCTGGTGACTAGCAGTAACCTTCACGAGACTAGCAGAAACCTCCTGCAAAGAAATATGTGCTTCATTGCATGTACTCTCCCTGCACCAAAATCACATATATACTGAACTTCCCCCGCTACCTCTTTGGAGCAGCTTCTCAGAGCAATCTGAAATGCTGTCTACTGGACTATAGTCCTAATTTTACCCCAAATAAAACTTAACTCACAACTCACAGGTTGTGCTTTTTTTTTCAGTCGACGTTAGTATCAGAATTGGATTGAAATGTAGGACGCCCAGTCAGTGTTAGAGAATTGGTGTCAGATACAGTAACTATAATGCTTTTTTGGGTTCTGTAAGTCATTCCAGCAAATTATGGAAGCTGCAGGAGTAGTGGGTATACCTGGGAGTGTAGATAGCTAGTCAAAGTGAGGACCCCTGAGCTTGAGACTAGCGTCTGAATTTAGGGCAGTCTTATTTCAACTGTGCTCTTACCTGTGAAGTTTGGCCAAACTCCGGGTAGTTAGTGACAGAAGTAATTTCATCCTACATGGAACATTATTCAGCCACAGAAACGAAAGAAGTACTGATACATGCTACATCATGGATGAACCTTGGAAAACAAGAAAAAAGCCAGTCACAGAAAGAACACATATTATGTGAGTCCACTTATATGAAATGTCCAGAATGGGCAAATCTATAGAGGCAGAGAGTAGATGAGTGGTTTTTTAAGGGTCAGGATAAGGTGGGGGTTAGGGAGGTTATAGTAAAGGAAAGCAAGTTTCTTTATAAAGTGATGGAAACGTTCTAAAATTAACCGTAGTAAGAGTTACACATATCTGCAAACGTACTAAAAACCATTGAATAATACACTTTAAGTGGGTGAATTGTATGGTATATGAATTATATCTCAACAAAGCTGTCATTTTTTAAAAAGGTAGTTATCTTGTATAAATACATACTGAAATAGCTATATGTGAAATATAAGGTGTCTGGGATTTGCTTCAAAAGAATCCACTGGGGGCTTCCCTGGTGGCACAGTCGTTGAGACTCTGCCTGCCGATGCAGGGGACGCGTGTTCATGCCCCGGTCCGGGAAGATCCCACATGCCGCAGAGCAGCTGGGCCCGTGAGCCATGGCCGCTGAGCTTGCGCGTCCGGAGCCTGTGCTGCGCAACGGGAGAGGCCACAACAGTGAGAGGCCCGCGTACCGCAAAAAAAAAGAATCCACTGGGGTGGAAGGGGGAACAGAAGGAATAAAACCGGCCATAAGTTGATAACTGCTGAAGCTGAGTGCCTGGAAGCTCATTAAACTCTTCTCTCCACAGTTATATATGTCTGAAATTTTTCATAAGAGGGAAAAAAAGAAAAACTCCATGCAACAGTCTGGCTCACTCAGAAAAGAGAGGTCACCTCCTATGGTAAGTTATTGTTCAGAGGCCCTACCCAGAGCCCTCAGATCAGGGAGATGAATTATTGAGGGGAATCTGAGAGGCACAGAAGCCATGGAGTGTGGAGAGGCGATGAGCACAGGGGCTGCTTTGGGCCGGGGCAGCTCAGCCCCTTCAGTCCTCACTGACAACCCACAGACCAGGCTGGCCGTGGTGGTGGAAGTAGAGCGAAGGAGAAGATCTGGTAAGAAGCCTCCACACATTCATCTCAGAGGTAACACAGCCTGGGAGAGCCTCTTGGGAGAGGGGGAGGGCGAGGCCATCTCACATTAGGAAACTGAGGCAAAGGTTGAAGGCAGGACTCAGGAGTCCTGAGAGTTCAGTTTCCCCCATGAGAGTTGATATGTAGCCCACCTGTCTCAAGCCCCGAGGAGACCTGTTGCCCCACGCTCCTCCTGGAGGGGCCCAAGAGCATCCGCCTGTGTCAGCGTGGGATTCTGGAGAGTCAGGTAGAGATGGGATGGGCTGGGATGGGGTGTGGGTAAGTCCAGGGAAGATGGGAGTGACACTGTTGACTCCAGTTCTGCTCACAGGAACAATGCGTCACCTTTGACAGAGTCCTGGGTTCTGATGCTCCTCAGGTAGGGGGGTCTGGTAGGGTGATGGGAGGAGGGTCAGAGCACTCAGGACCCTTGATCCTGGAGTGCTGAGTGCTTCCCAAGCTCTCTGGTCAGGGCAGGCTGGGCAGGCACCTGAGTCGGAGATGTGCCTGTGTCTCCCTGCAGGAGGCGGAGCAGGAGTTGCTAACAAGAGTCCAGTGCATGCTGGGCTCGGTGGGCCGAGGGTACAGTGTGGCCCTGCTGCTTCGGGGTCGAGAAACAGAGGCACCCCGGCTTGTGCCTCAGGTGAGTCCCAGAGGATGCACCAGTCATAGTTGTTATGAGACTCAAGTGTTGGCTCCTCAAGGAGACCTTCGAGAACTTTCCCCTCCCCACCCTAGCTGGACTAGGTGCCCCTCCTTGGGGTTCCTATAGCACCCTGTGGTCCATACAGGATGTCTTTCCAGCATCAATCACGAAGCTATTGAGAGGTCAGGGAAGGTGGGAGGCTGGGGTCCATGAGGTGAGGGTCAAGGAGGGGTGGTGTGCAAAGATCAAATACTCAGGGAAGTCTACTTTTCACTGTTCTTAGTAATACTAATAATGATAATAAACATTTTGTTTTTAGGCTTCAGCAAAGTGCCCCCAAACTAAAACAATTGCCTCAAAACCTTGTCATGAGCCCCTACCCTAGCAAACAGGAGGTCCCACTGAAAATGTCTGCTCACTTGTCTGGCTCGCTGTGAACCACAAGGCCGGGGGCTATTTTTGTCCTGGCCACCAAGTCCATAGCACCTAGCACAGGGCCAGGCATAGAAATAATTTCCTTGCCCTCAGGAAATGTTGAAAAACAGGTTAATCCCTTCTCAATCCTCACTCACCCTTCTCTTTAGCTGCTGCAGATGCTGTTTGAAGAAGCTCTGCCCCTCAGGGGCTCTGATGCCGTGCTTAGTACACTTAGCCTGGTGCAGGTGAGGCCCTGGGGGGAAGGGGAGACCTGGGGAGCCAAGGCCATGTTGATGCTGCAAAAGAGCCCAAGGCTCAGGGACTGCCTGAAGAGTTTGGATCTCTTGCCCGTCCAAACACCTACAGCTAGTCTCTCATTGGCTCCCCCTCTTCCCGTTCATCCTCCGCACCACTGTCGGCTTGCCTTGCTGGGGTCTCCTTTTTCCTGCCTGAGATGGCTGAATTTTGGTGCCCTGCTTGGTTCACAGGGCCCCAGCGGGAGGATCACATGAGCCAAAGGCTGGGGAAAGGTTCGGTTTGTAACAGATGTTGTGCTTGTGTGATCGCAGCTCAGCACCAGTGGGAGGAGTCGGGACCTGCTTGCTCCAGGGTCAGAGAACCTGTCAGTGCTGGATGTGTCCCCTCTGGGCTTGTGAGTGTCCAGAGCCCAACGGGGTCTGAGGGAGCTTGTCTTAAGTCAGGGCTGACACCCCAAACCAAGCCGTTGGAGGCTTCTCCCCACTGCCACTCCAGGGAAGGGAAGTTATGAACTTGGGGTCATGCTTACAGGTTTTACGTTTGCCCCCAGGACTCCCTCTCACCGTCTTCCCTTCATCCCATATCTCCATAACCTCTCGCTCTTCTCACCACCCCATCCACTTACACCTCTTCAACTCAGTCATTACCATCCCGGGTGATCTGAGCATCTCACCGAGCAGAACTTCAGTTTCTCCATCTATAAAATGGGAGCAATCCCAACTATCCTGTTTCCCTCACTGGGCAGATGATAGGAGAAAAAATAAGATCATGAAGATGAGAGGCTTTTAGGGGATATATTGAGCTTGGAGTCTTGGGGATGATTCTTATAGGCTCTTGGGCCCCCATGGGCTCCCCATGCAGAGATTCTGGGGGGCTGGACAGAACCCTTGTGCTTAGGAGCTGAGATCAGCCTTCCCTTCCTCCAGGGTGGTAGAAAATGCCAGTGAAGTGGAGGTGTCTGACTCAAGAGCTGCCTCAGAGCTGTACTTGCAGGCTGCAGGTGGTGGAGACAGGTGAGGACAGGCGGGTGCCTTCACCCACCCCCACCCCCTAGCCATTTGGCCTGATCCTTTGATCTCCTCCACAGTGCCTGCTCTCTGCTCACTGTCACCATGTCCTGCCCATGGCCTGACCCTCCTGAGGGACCTGGGACCCAGGGCATGTGGCGAGGTGCCTTGCGGATCCTGCAGATTCCAGGAGCCCTGTAAGTTTGATGGAGCCTTTTAACAGCTTTGGGGAAGGCTTGGGTAGGTGGCTGAAATATGGATGTAGAGGCCCAGGGCAGCATCAGAGTCTCCTCCTTTCCTCATCTCTGACATGCTGAAGGATTTGCTCCCTTTAGTATTTCTTGTAAGGCAGGTCTACGAGCAATGAACTCCCTCAATTTTTGTTTATCTGGGCATATCTTACTTTCTCTTACATTTCTGAAGGATAGTCTTGCCAGATACAGAAATCTTAGTTGACAGGTTTGGTTTTTTGTTTTTTTTTTCTTTCAACACTTTAACTGTGTTATCCCACTGCCTTCTGGCCTCCATAGTTTCTGATGAAAAATTGGTTTTTAATCTTACTGAAGATCCCTTGTGCATAATAAGCTGCTTCTCTCTTGTTTTCAAGATTCTTTCTTTGACTTTGGATTTTGACAGTTTGATTATAATCTGTCCTGGTGTAGATCTCTTTGAGTATACCCTCCTTGGAATTTGTTGAGCTTCTTGGATGTGTAGATTCATGCCTTTCATAAGTTTGGGGGACTTTTTGAGCATTATTTCTTCAAATATTCTTTCTGTCCTTTTCTCTTTCTCTTCTCCCTCTGGGACTCCCATTATGCATATGTTTGTACACTAGATGGCAGCCCACAGGTCTCTTAGGCTCATCTTCCTTCATTCTTCTTTCTTTCTGCTCCTCAGACTGGATAATTTTATTTGACCTATCTTCAGGTTTGTTGAGATTCTTGTGCCTGCTCAAATCTACCCTCTAGTGAATTTTTAATTTCAGTTATTGTACTTTTCAGCTCCCATATTTCTACTTGGTTCCTTTTTATAATTTCTATTGTTCTATTGACAGTCACTGAGACATCATTTTCTTTTTTTTTTTTTCTTTATCTTTATTCCCCTTCTCCCACCACAAAATTTTTAGGAAAATTCCCAAGATAGCAGTGAAGCTAGAAGTTGGGTGGGAAAGAGGGAACTGGGAGTTGACAGAGGAGCCAGCCTGGGTGAGACATCATTTTCTTGATTTAGTTTTCTGAAAATATCTAAGACAGTTGATTTAAAGTCTTTGTCTACTGAATCCAGTGTCTGGTTTCCTCAGGGACAGTTTTTATTAATTTCTTTTTCTTTTTTCCTGTGAGTGAGGCATACTTTCTTTTTTTTTAATTAAAAAAAATTTATTTATCTATCTGGCTGTGCCAGGTCTTAGTTGAGGCATGTGGGATCTAGTTCCCTGACCAGGGATCGAACCAAGGCCCCCTGCATTGAGAGTGCAGAGTCTTAGCCACTGGACCACCAGGGAAGTCCTGAGCCATACTTTCTTATTTGCATGCCTAATAATTTTTTTGTTGGAAACTGGCCAATTTGAGTATTTTTTGTAAAGACTATATTCTTTATTGGGTTGGTCTCTTAAGTCTCCATTCTTTTTCCTTAGTGCTCTGACACTCTGGATATGATAATCAGGTAACTCTGAAAGCTGGATTCTCCCTCCTCTCCAGGGTTTGCCTTGTTGCTTGTTGTGAGCATCAGCCATCCATTTGCTTACTTTTCCAAACAATTTTTGCAAAGACTGTATTCCTTGCAGTCACTGAAGTCTTCATTCTATTATCTCAGTGATTAGCCAATGACCTGACATAGAATTCCCTAACCTCCGAGAATGCGCCCCCCCCCAAAAAAAAAAGAAAGGAAAAGGAGAAAAAGGAGGAGGAGGACAGGTAGGGGAAAGGGAATGAGGAGAGAGGAAGGAGAAGAAGGAGGAGGCAGGGAGGAGGAAAAGGGAAAAAAAGGGAGAAAGGAAGAAAAAAATTCTCCAGGTTTCTACAGACTGGCTCTGTGTTGGGTCACTCCTTAAATGCTTAGCAAGACCATTTACAGCTCTGCCTTAGCCTCACCTGATGCTTGCACTGAGCCCTAATTCAGACAGAGGTGAAAGCCTTTGGTCTTCTCAGGTCTCTTCTGACCACATATACTGCCCTGGACATATGTGTGGCTTTCTAGGCACCCTAGTACACATGGGAACTTTTCAAAATCCTTATTCCTCCAAAATTTCACTCCCCACCTTTTCTCCCTGTCTTTCCATGTGTCTATTGTTTGCCCCAACTGTTATTTTTGCTTGTTCTTTCATCTCTCAATGCTTTGGGGGACTGTCCTCTGGCATAGCTCCTCTGTTCCAAGAGAATTCCAAGATAAGTGAGACAAAGGGAGGCAGCTTTTGTCAGTCCTTTGTGGGAAACCCCAGACAATCAAAACAGACAAACACAGTTCCCTGGGAACAAGATCTACTCTGCTCCTTTCAGAACCAGGTACCCCCACCAGAAATGTGGGCTGTGCTGGGGAGAAGGTTGGGGCTAGGGTAAGTTAAAAACACCACAAAGATCTCTTACCATATTTAAGCTGCCTTTCTCCTGGTTAAACATTCACTTGATTGCTGTCAACCTTTGACTATCTCCCAGAGTTCCAGTAAGGTTGATTCTGACCATTTTTTTTGCCAGATGTTTCTGGGAAGGGACAGACTCCCAGAGTTCCCTACTCTGCCATTTTTGTTGATGTCACCTTGCTTTGCCATTTTACAATTGGGCTGTATTTTTTATTATTGAGGTATAGGAGCTCTTTATATATTCTGGATACAAGTCTCTTGTCAGATATAAAATTAAATTGTTTTTACTATGAGAATGTATTATTTGTGTAATTTTAAAAGTAATCAAATATAAAATAAAATAAAGATCTATACAAGGTTGCAAATCTGTCTGGTGGTACACAAAAGTGACTGGAAACAGTCAATCTTTCCATCAGAGTGTGATTTGGGCCAGTTTCTTTCTGCATCCACCGGTGGACATCTCTTTTCTTCCTCCATCCCTCCCTCTGGCAGAGACTGTCCCTTGCTGCAGGTGTTGGCTGGTAAGGTTGTTGGTGAGGAGGTGGAGGGCTCTCTGCCCTGGATTGTCTCATGTCTCCTGGAAGGAAACAACTACAGTGGCCTTCTTCTTCGCCTGGACCCTCAAGGTGGCCTGGGGGAGGACGTGGGTTTCTTTGGGAAGCTCTAGGATCTGGCCTTAGGCCTGGCCCCCCTCTCACCCAACCAGCGGCAGCCCCAACCCTAGCGAGCCGAGAGAGAGCCTGAGCCTCTGGGACGGCCAGGATTCAGAAAGGTCCCAGAATTGCCAGGCGCTCACCGTCTGGAAAGGTAAGGCCAATAGTAAAAGCAACCCCTCACCCTTTCAGAGGGCTTCAACAGTTTACCAAGCATTTTTACACTGACTAAAATCTTTGATTCTTACCACAATGCCATGAGGCAGATCGAATCTACGGGCGAGGGAAGGGAGGCAGGTTTAATTTATAGACGAGGAAAGGGAGGATCAGAGAAGAGAAGGTACTTTCCTATTTTCACACACTCATTAAAGATCAGGCCTCTGTGAAATGATATGTCAGAAATTTGGGGGAGGTCAGGTGGAGGGTATAGATCAAACAAGAATGACCATGAGTTGATATTTGTTGAAGATGATAAGGTGATAAGTAGATGAAATTCCTAGACTTTGTATATGTTTGAAGTTTTCCACTAATAAAAGAGTAAAAAAAAAAAGTCTGTGGGGCTTCCCTGGTGGCACAGTGGTTAAGAATCCGCCTGCCAATGCAGGAGCCAGGGGTTCAAGCCCTGGTCCGGGAAGATCCCACATGCTGCGGAGCAAGTAAGCCCGTGCTCCACAACTACTGAGCCTGCGCTCTAGAGCCCGTGAGCCACAGCTACTGAAGCCCGCACGCCCAGAGCCTGTGCTCCGCAACAAGAGAAACCACCGCAATGAGAAGCCCGCACACCACAACAAAGAGTAGCCCCGGCTCGCCGCGACTAGAGAAAGACCACATGCAGCAACAAAGACCCAACGTAGCCAAAAAAGAAAAAAGAAAAGTAAAAGTCTGGCCCTCTGTCTTCAGAAGCAACAAACACATTCATTTGGCCAACATATTCCCAGACCACAGCCTACATCAGGCCCTGTGGAATGAGGAAGATAAGTTGGGGCACTTCACACTCTCAAGGACAAAGCAGGGAGGGAAGGAAGTGTGTTTGTGTATAGGCCAGTTTGGGATCGTGACTAAGGGCACAGGCTTTAGTGTCAGACAGAACTGGGCTTGAGTTTCAGTTCTGCCACTCACCAGGAAGTTGCTTGACCTCTCTGAGGTTCAGTTGCCTCATCTGGAAAATGTGGAGGGAGACAGGGTAAATTAGGGTTGCTGCCTCACTGGAGTATTGTGTAGCTAAAAAGAGACAATCCATGAAAAGCCTTAGCACAGTACCGTCGAACACATGGAAAATGCCGGACAGGTGTTAGCTATTTTTTTTTTAATTAATTAACTAATTTTTGGCTGAGTTGGGTCTTTGTTGCTGCGCGCGGGCTTTCTGTAGTTGCGGCGAGCGGGGGCTACTCTTTGTTGCGGTGTGCAGGCTTCTCATTGAGGTGGCTTCTCTTGTTGCGGAGCACAGGCTCTAGGCATGTGGGCTTCAGTAGTTGTGGCTCACAGGCTCCAGAGCGCAGGCTCAGTAGTTGTGGCACACGGGCTTAGTTGCTCCGCGGCATGTGGGATCTTCCCGGACTAGGGCTTGAACCCGTGTCTCTTGCATTGGCAGGCGGATTCCCAACCAATGTGCGACCAGGGAAGCCCAGGTGTTAGCTATTTTTATGAATAGTACTGTTAATAGAAATTAAAAGTTTTACAGGTAGTGTGCTTTGGAGTTCAGAGGAAGGAGGGATTCACTCTGTGTCTCCCCTTACTAGGCAGCTCCCTGAGCTTGCTCCAGGCTGCTCTGTTGGGGGCCGCAGAAAGGAGGATGAAGGTGAGACAGGTGAGGCCCACCCTCTGGGATGCAGTAGAAGAGGCCCGGGCCCGGCGGGCTGGCCTGAAGAGCCTGCGTTCAGGCCTCCTTGGGGACGCCCTGACAGATAGTGGGCTCTGCCAGCTGGGCAAGGCACTGCGGGAGTTGCAGGTGAGCAAGGTGAGGTCTGTGGGTGCCTGGGCCAGCAATGGCCAGAGCCCACCCAGAATCCCCTCTCCACAGGTGGTAAAAGCCTGGAACCAGCGCTCAGGAAGCTGGATGCTCAAAACAGTCAAAACTGAGGCTATGGGGCTCCCAGAACCACAGGTACGTCTTCCCATCCAAACTCTTGGGAGGCCTATTGATGCCTGCCTCCTTTTTCTCTGTTTACAGAGCACTGTGAGGGGGCTCTTCCTTCCTTCATTAATGTATTGATTCCCGAACATTTATTGACTACTATGTGCCTTTTTATAATCCTCTGGAAAGAAACAATTAACACCATGATAAGTGCTCTGAAGAGCTTATCCAAAGGGCTCTATGTGGGTATCTAAGTTAGTATTGGCGAGAGAGGGAAGGAAGACTTCATGCAGGAAGTTGAAACCTGAAGGAGATGGCTAGCAAAGATGAATGAAGAACATTCCAGGCAGAAAAAATAACAGGAGAAGTGTCAGAGGTAAGCGAGTCCTTGATCTCTTTGGGAGACTGCAAGCAGCTCAATTTGCTGGAGGATAGAGTTTGAGGAAGAAAGTCCAGAGAGAAGGATTGGAGACTGAAGTAGGGGCCTGGTCATGCAGGTCTTTGTAAATCAATTGAGATGTTTGGAGTTTGTCTGGAAGGTCAAGGGGAAGCCACAATTTATTTTAAACAGGGAAGACAACATTGCTCCCAGCATTGCTTCAGCAAACAGAAGCTCTGAGAAGTGATGTGAGTATCCCAGGGTCACTAGGATAATCAAAGGCAGCAGAGGTGCAAAGACATCCAAGTCCTTAGACTCAGTACGGCACTCTTTCATCCCCTTAGGATGCGTGTCCTCCCTTATGCAGAAGGGGCGCTGTCTTCCATGATTTGTCACAGGGTGGTTGGAAGGTCACCCCTGTCCAGCTTTTCCTGGTGCTTTCATTTTCTTAATTACTTATAACTTGTTTTTACAGCCCTGGGCCTTGGGAATTAGGCCTGTAAACTCCAAGTTATTGAACAGGGCTGGCCACTGCTAAGTGCTTTGGGTGCCTTATCTCATTTCATGCTCTCTACAACTTTTATCAGCTCCATTTTATGGATGAGAAAATGGAGACTCAGAAGACTATCCACCTGCCTGAGGTCAAACAGCTAAGAAAAGGAGGGGCTGGGACCCTGATCTGATTTCAAAACCAACACTGTCCTAGGAGAAAAGGTAATAGAATTCTCATTCGTAATATATTCTCAGCAGGTCACAGATTCAACAGCAAGCCCCAGCCCAGGCCTCCAGGAAGAGCCTCAAGGTGAGGCTGGTGCTTGGGGTGGAGCTGGAGGTCTTCTCCACCTTTGGTGTGCTTAACTGCATTTTCCTCCAGTGGCAGGAAGAACAGCATCTATAGGACCTGATCTCCACCAAATGCACGCTCTCAGGGACCCTGAGGAACAGGTAACACCTCATGTACCCCAGAACAACTGTAAGCTGTTGGGGAGTAGAGTCGCAGAGTCCTGATAATATGTGTCCTGCTTACCTTGCCCTAACATGAGGGAGAAATACGGAGCTTTAGGCAAATAAAGGGCCTCAAGGGTTACTGTATCCCTCAGGGAGGGGCATGGGAAGGGGCTGTTTTCCTACTGGGTTGGTTTAGGGGTATGGGGTCCCTAGGGCCTCCATGGCACCTACTGGCAGAATCAATACCTCTCCTCTTCCCTCACGGCCTCTGAGTCTCTGTCCAGGCCACAGGCTCTTTCAGGCCAGCTAGTCTCCTGGATGTAATTCTAGGAGCTGCCCTGGTAATGGCGGTCTGTTGGAAAAGTTGGGCCCTGTGTCCCAAGGCTGTGTACACACATGGGCTTCTGGCTGAGCCTAGAATGATGCCACCTAGGCCCAGCAGGCCCCGGATGTGGCCCTGCAGTTCTTCCTGGCTCAGGCCCAGAGGCAGAGACTGCGAGAACAGCACCAAATTTGGATCCAAGAGGAACTGAAGCATTTGCAACAGGAGGAAGAAGCGGTGGCAGGGGTCCACATCAAAGGCCTGGTGGCTGAAGAGGTGAGGAAGGTCCAGTAGGGGACTTGAGGCTCCTACTTCTGTTTTTTTTTTTGCTGAGTCAGGTCTTAGTTGTGGCACGGGGGATCTTCGTTGAGGCATGTGGGATCTTTTGTTGTGGCACTTGGGCTTCTCTCTAGTTGTGGTGTGTGAGTTTTTCTCTTCTCTATTTGTGGCGTGGGGGCTCCAGGGCACGTGGGCTCTGTAGTTTGCGGCACGCAGGCTCTCTAGTTGAGGCACATGAGCTCAGTAGTTGTGGCACGTGGGCTTAATTGTGCCACAGCATGTAGGATCTTAGTTCCCAGACCAGGGACCAAACCTGCATCCCCTGCATTGCAAGGCGGATTCTTTACCACTGGACCAGCAGGGAAGTCCCTTGAGGCTCCTTTTAACCTGGCCAGGTACTGTGCTGGGATCTAGCATCAATCACAGCAGACTGGACCACAACCTCTCTCATGGCCCTCACAGCTTTGTGGGGGATAGACGATGCAATTCTCAGTGCTAAGTGCTGTAAATGAGGGAGCTAGTGACTTGTGGGAACAAACAGGTGTACCTGGCCCAGGCTGGAGTAGAGCAGATGACATCTAACCTGAGACTTTAAGGACAAACAAATTAGCCAGAGAAATTCACTAGACTCAGATCCACAGGGCAGTTTGTGCTCATCACATGGAGGCACTAAGTAAACAGATCTTGTTTAAACAAGAAACAAAACTTGTGTGCACAGAGGTTGGATCAGGGGAAGGTGGGAGACACGCTCTTAGGAGAGAATCCAGTATAAGCAAAAGTCCAAACGGAAGCAATGGCAAAGTAGGTTCTGGGTGTTGCAAACTGTCCATCTGGCTGGAGCCTGGCAGGTGCATGGTCAGAGTCAAGGATAAAGAGACCGTGTGCCACGCCTCTGGATTTGGACTTTACCCCAAGGATGACGGTGAACTATTGAAATGCATGTGTCATCTCAGTTCTGTCCCTCACTAGCCATGTGAATTTGGTCAAGTTAGGTCACTTCTCTGACCCACTGTTTCCAAATCTGTAAAATAGCAATTACCTCAAAGGTTATCATTAAACGAAATAATAATATAAAGTAAGTAGAGCAGAGCCTGGCACACAGGTTGCGCTCAACAAACGGTACGTATTATCACTGAAGGTTTCCGAGGAGAGGCAGAGATGGCACCGGGAGTGGACAGGGCTGAGACTCCAGCTGGAGGCCCTTCAGGCAGAACGGGACACTGCGGAGCAGGACCTGACAGCCCTCTATGACCTGCACGTGCAGGCTGCCCGGGCTTGGACGTGCCACGTGCTGCAGGTCAGTGAGGACAGAGGGCAGGCCTTGAATTGGTTCCAAGGCTGGCTGACTGATGGGGATCTCTGAATCTGTGCACAGGTATTCCGAGCCTGGCGGGGGCTGTGGGAGGAACAGGCCATGGCCACAGAGCATCACTATCGCAGCCTGCTGGCTGGCATCCTGCAAGACACCATCAACCTGGCCACGCAGAACCAGGAGCTCCAAGCCCAGAGCCAGCGACTTCAGCAGACTAGGCTGGGCGCAGGCATGCTGGATCCCCGCCCTGAGGAGAAATGTGGGGATCAGGAATCCTTCAGGGGCAGTCTCCTCTCTCCTCATTCGTAAAGGTCCTAGAAGGGAGAGCAGTTGGGACACAACAGCCAAGCTAACCTTCATTATGGATAATTAATAACACCACTAACTAGGTCTCGTGCCAGTACCTTCTGAGCACATTAACATCCCTTATTTGATTTAGTCATTTCCAGTCCCCTTTATAGTAGTAGGTATCATCTGACAACCCCCCCCCCCATTTCAGAGATAAGCCAACTAAAGCTAAGAGAGGTTAAGTAATTGTTCAAGGACAGTCAGCCAATAGGTGACAGAGCCAGAATTAACACTCAAGCCTGGCTGGCTGTAGTTCTACACTGCCAGAAATAGTAGTTCACAAGTTGCAGTGTGCATCAGAATCACCTAGGAAGCTTACTGAAAAGAAAAAAAAAGAATAAAGAAAAAAAATTCCCAAACCTCACTCCCTAAAATTCTGCTTCAGCAGGACTGGGATTTCTCTTTTTTTTTCCCGCAAGCTTACCAGGTATTCTACCACGGGAGCAGGGCCTGACATTCCTCTGGTCATGAGAAGAGACGACAGGCAGGAATATCAGTGAGGGATCCAGAGGAGATGAGAAACGAGACCACCTTGAGTCCTAAGAGCACTCTAGCCTACAGTCTACAGTTTGCCTTGCTGGGCCCAACACTTTCTATTCCCAAGACTCCTTCCAAATTCTCCAGGGCCCAAGTTCTATGCTTCAGAGAAACTTCCAAAGCTCCGTGACAGAAAATAAGTCTCGGCTCCATGGAATTCTCAAAGGAAACAATGCTGTTAGCAACAGCTGGGAGAAAACAGCCTCTTCTCTTAGTCAATAAGTCACCCCAGGATTAAGATACTCAGGGCACCAGAGGAATGAAATTATGTTTGAGAGGAGCTATGCAACACAGAAGACACAGGACAATTATGGCCAACTGTAGGAACCACCTATACCCCAGAGCACTTTATTAAGACCTTATTGCTTATACAGACACTGATTGAGCTATACAAGTTTCCCTGTGCCTGGTCCCAGGTCACTCTGTGTAGTTTCCCTAGGCTGTTGGGAGCTGGGACACTACTAGGAAAGGGCAGGACTCAGAGTGGGAAAGATGGTACCTCCTAGAAGCTATAGAGGGGACAGTGGGCTATGAGAGAGCCCTTAGAGTGAGCAGAGAGGTCAGGAGTGTAGGCTTAAGCCAGGGCCCAGGGACAACATCCTGAGATGAGTCAAACCCCAGTCCTCTCTGAGGTTTCCAGAACAAAGGCGGGATAAGGAGAGAGTGGGGGCATTATTTCCAGGTGCTGCTGCAGCTAGGGGAGCATGGCAGAGGCCTGGGTGATGGGCGTATAATCTGCGGCAACTGGGCTTTCCTACATGACAGTGGGGGGTGAGCATGTTATGGGGGAGTCATGCACCATGGCTGGGCTGGAGCAGCCAGCACCAGGCCTGGGGGCAGTGGGTCTGCTGGGGTGACCACAGTAGGCAAGGAAAGCCAACTGCTGCCCACACCCCACTTGAAGAAACTGCATTCATGCAGGTTGAGGCAGGGCACCTCCTCCCATCAGGCACGGTATCATTTCTCAGGACCATGAACTGATGCTCCCCTAATTCCTTAGTCAGGAAGAACTTCTGGGCGTGTAAGAGTTTCCTTAACCAAACCCAGGCTTCAAGTCTCCCAGGCTCAACCCTCCATCCACCTACCTCCAGGAACTGACATGGCTGCTCGCACTTCCCCAGCTTTTCTCGCAAGGCACTTGTTACAGGGCTGCTGAGGGGAGGGGTCAGCACTGGGAGGTGGCTCCGATGGTGGCGCCCAATCTACAGGTCAGGAATCAGGGTGGAGGTGGTGAGGGGCTAGCGACTGCCATAGTACAGGCGCACAGCCAGGCCAATGAGCAGCGTGGCCAGGAAGAAGGCAGCTGTGAGCTGAAGCTGCAGCAGGGCTGCTGAGAGCACAGCGTTGACCACTAGCGAGCAGGACACAACGAAGAGGCGTGTGATGCTGCTGCCGTGCTTCATGACAGCTGACATGAGCAGCCCATTTAGTGCCTGGCTCAGCACTACAAGTGCTGCCCATCCTGAGAAACCCTCCAGGAGCCCTGGGCCGGGGCCGCCACCTGCATGCAGACCTAGGTTCAGGAGCACACCAAAAGTGTAGAGGAAGAGGTTCTGAAGTGCCAGGGGCAGCCGCTGTCGCTTCATGAGCAGCTCTGTGTACACGGAAGACAAGCCTGAGATGAGGCAGTACAGGATGAGAAGCAGCAGTCCCAGTGGACTGATATGCAGGGGCATGGGGCCTGCAGCAGCTGCAGAAGGGGGCCCAGGAAGGGTGTTCCCAGGATCCTGCAGGCCACCAGCTGCATAGCAGGCTCCTGCTGCCATGAGCAGCAGCAGTGCTAAGCCCTGGCGTGCAGAGAGGCGGTGTCGGAGGCAGAGGCAGTAGAACAGGGCTGTGCTTCCAATCTTGAGATTGCTCAGCACCTGGTAGGTGCTGGGGTCCATGTAACGTTGAAGGTAGATCACCAGGTTGTTGCTGGCGCCGTAGAGCAGGGCTGATAGTGCGAACGGGGCAGCCTGGCGCCAGGGTGGGGTTTGCTGGGGCCATGCTTGCCAGCCCACCAGGAGGGAGAAGGCGCACAGCAGCAGCTTGGTCAGTTCAGTCAGCAATATAGCCGAAGACGGTCGGAAGGGCACACGGCCATCCACGTGGCACAGTGCCAGCAATGGGGCATGGGCTCCGTACATGGCAGTGGACAGGAGTAGCATCAGGGTCCAGCGGGCCTGCCTGGGATGGCCCAGGCCTGGCACACCCCCGTCCTCTACACTCATGCCCAAACTAGACCCTGGGTGGCCTGTGTAGCTAGCAAGGGGGGTCAGTGGGGATTGTGACACGTTCGGGGAAAATCAAGTTATGGAGCTGGCTCCGAGGGGAGAGGAACCTTGGTACATCACCAGAGAGAATACTGAGAATCAAGAGTCAGCTGCATACTCCACAGTAAGGGCTAGAAGAGGAAGGGGCTGGTAGTTCTAGAAGCCACTGTCTTGGGGCCAATGCCATGGGGTTATGGAGGTGAGGAGTCCAGGGTGCTGGCTGATGAGCCACTGTCCAGCCTCTGCAGGAAGGCGGCAGGAAAGCTGGAGACAGCAAATGGGTGAAAGCCGGGGAGGCCAGATATGGCATCTGTGGTTGAAAGGCCTCCACCTGCAGGCCCCAGCTGCTCATCCTGCCTCCCCCATGGGATCCAGAGCTAGTCGGGCCCCTTGCGCAGTGATTGAAGATAGTCCCTCAATGTCTTCTCCACATTGGGCACAGCATACGCCTGAGCTGCATATATGCCAGTGCAGGTGCCCACGGCAAAGCCTAATACTGCTGACGCCCTCAGTTTGGCCACCACATAGCCAGCCAGGAAGCCCTTGAGGAATGGAGAGGACAAGAGCGAGCCATCCTGTGGAGGAAAATGCAGGAGAAAATTCAGCCAGGCTCTCCCCTTCTCTGCCCAGGAGCTACTCAAGCTGGGCTTAGCATGTTCCACTACCTGCTCCTCCTTACTCTGGAAAACCGCAGTATGCTCACCAAAGATTTTTTCAAGGTCCTGGGCAGAAAAAGAACCTAGGAGTCATGATCACACAATGTCAGAACCCTGAGGTTAGAAGGCTCTAACCACAGAATCCCACTGAGAGAGATGTCTCTGAGGAATCTGACTCCTGCTTGCTTCTCCAGTCTCATATCCTAGCATGCTACCCCACTACTGCAGCCAAACTGAACTGTTTTCACCTCACATGTTCATCATGCTACCTCCGACCACAAGGTCTTTGCCTCTGCTGTTCCATCTGCTGGGAATGTTCCCTCCTCCTCCCTTCACCCAGTTAACCCCTACTTAAGATCCCAGTTCAAAGGCCATTTTCTCAGGGAAACTTTCCTTGGTGACACAGAGAATAGGCCCTCAATAACCAACCATTTGCTGAATAAATCTCTACCACCCACTCAAAAGCATATTGGCCAATGAAGCCTAAGCGGGAGGCAGGGGGCAGGTGCACCTTTACCTGGTCTACACCACTGTTGACTTCGTCTTCCACACGTTGCTGCAGGCGCTCCAGCTGGTTCTTGAGAAATGCCAGGTCCTTAAGCTTGGGCAGAGAATCCTAGGACAAAAGAGAGGTTGGCTCCAGAAGGTTGACCCAGCCCCACCCCCTGCTCAAGTCTATCAGAGGCTGGGGGCAGGAGGCAGTGAGCCTAAGAAACCCCTTCCTATAAAACCTTCTTGAGATGATAGTGGTAAAGCAAGAAAGGCATAGAAAAGTAAAGAATTCACACGGGGGCCTGGGACGGGGTGACCGATGGGATCTGCATCGGTAACTTACAGCAACTCTTACAGGAATTTTATACAGTAAACGGTGTATAGAGAAGACAAGAGGGGCAGCTGGGGGACCTAGGTTTATCCAGCAAGCGCTAGTGAGTAGGAAGCTACCTGAAAGTCTATCTTGGTGTCCCGAGGCCTAACACAGGGACTCCAAGTACTTAGTAAATGTGTGGTTGGTGCTGAACTTCCAGACTAACGGTGAGGTAGTTCCTTGGACAATTTGGGGGTAAACCTGATTTCTACCTAGGCTTCTCCCTCTTCCTCCCCAAACCCATCCCAAACTGAATGTGTGACTGGATGAGCTGGGGTTTGGTGCGGGGGGAGGGAACGTGGCTGTCTGCAAGGGTGTGGGTAAATGAATTCAGGATTTTGGTCGCACATAACGACGAAATTAGTGTGCCCAAGGAATGTGTTCGAATGCGGGTGTGTCTGTGTTGTTGGAAACTTCCTGTCTCTGGAAGGGAAATTTCGGTGGCTAGAGAATAGAGAAGAGTGAGGACTGTCTGCAAGTAACTAAGGATCATCATGGTCCGGGGTTGGGGGTTGGGGTGACACCTGAGGGATTCCCGGTTCCGCTTGCCTTGCGCAATGCTCCGCCACTCCACTTCCCATTATTGAGGCAGTCGACAGGAGTAAAAGTCCGCTCCGAGGAGAAACAAGGGGCACCCCCCCACCCAGGAGCCCCGCCATCTGTCGTCTCTCCCCAGGACTAAAAAGGTGTGAAGCCCACCCCGGACTGCAGACAACGTTCCAGTTCGCTCACCTTGTCATCCGCCATCTTGCCTGGCGAGCTTGTTGCGCAGGCGCAGCACCGCCTCCCTCCTGGCAAATGCTACTGCCATCTTTACTGAGGGCGCAGGCACTTCCGGGGCATTTCCGGAACGGGTGGAGGCGCTTTCCTGAAGGTCTTCTTTTCGCAGATACTCCCACGTGACCTCTCCCTTTGCGACCCAGGCTGCGTGTGCGCGCGCGTAAGACTACCTAAACGCCGTGATCTCACTCGTGCGCGTGTGCGCCCCGCGCAAGTTCGCCTGGCGGATCTTCCGCCGCTTGATGAGCTCACAATTAAGCTATGATGTCAGCGTGCGCGCCGCGGACCTTGCTCCTCCTCCAGACCTTCGCACGCCAACGCGCGGTAACTGGGGGATCAGGACGGCTGTTTTCACGCGCCACCTTTCGACAGGAGGCGCTGCTCAGGCGGGTCCTTTCCCGCCCCAGGACCCGGCCCCTGCCCCGCCCCGTATTTGTGCGGCGCCAGCTGGCCAGGCCGATTCCAGCGCAGAGGCTGGGCTTGTAGGCGCAGCAGCTCCGGAGGCGAGCTGGGGACGCGACCAGGGCTATGCTGGGCAAGGATTACATGCTGGCCATCATTCTGGTCAACTGCGATGGTGTGCACAGAGGGTCCCGATGGGAGGATCGGGAGCTGAGGGGGGACGAGGGAGCGCGAAAGGCTACCCCAGCCTCAAAGACAGGGAGGGGCGTACGTCTCGGAGTGAGGACCAGGGAACAAATGAACCGCGATCTTTGCACTGCAGTATCCAAGGTTGGAAGCCTGGACCCTCAGGCTGAACCTTCAGCGCTAAGTTGTGCCTTTTGGGTTGGAGGAAGGGTTATGACAAAGTGTTATTCTGAGCGCACATATATGCCTTCCTTCTCCAATCCCACGTTCCTGTAGATGACTTGTGGGGGGACCAGAGTCTGGAGGGGGAGCCAGGTTTGCCCCCTGGCTGGAGGAAGATCCGCGATGCTGCAGGTACTTATTATTGGCATGTACCCAGCGGTAGCACCCAGTGGCAGCGCCCAACCTGGGAGTCAGGAGATGCAGAGGACCCAGGCACGGTAGGTGGCGTGTGAAGAGGGGGCCTGAGCTCATGTGTGGATCTAAGCCTACTGCCACACTGACCTAGCCCCCTCTCTACAGAAGACGGAGGGAATTTGGGGACTTCGGCCCCCCAAGGGGAGATCCTTCTCCAGCCTGGAGAGCTCACTGGACCGGAGGTAACAGGGATAGGCCAGGCAAAAATGAAAGGCTTGGGGTTCCATGGCACTCAAAGATGCAGCTGGACCCACAGTACGCTTTCCAGCACAGGTTCTGGACTGTGTTCCATGTTTAGGGTTTTGTTATGTGTTCTTGGCTCTGTCCCATATTGTTGACTCTCCCAGTGTTTTGAGTTTCGTTCCTTGTTCCAAGCTGTTTTTTGTTACATGTTGTTTTATGTATTCTGGGTCCTGACCTCTCATGTTCTAGGCCTTGGTCACTACCCTAGGTTCTGTCCACGGAGGTTCCTATCCTGTGTTCTAGGGTCTTCTTGTCCTGATTTGGGGCGCTGGTCCAGATTTTGGACCCTGTTCCATGTTTGTTTTATTCTGTGTCCTGTGTATTGAATTTTCCCTCAAATTCTAAGCCATGCTTTATGTTACATTTATGTAATATGTCCTGGGCTTGTCTCACTCTGACTTTATATTTGGGACACTATATTCTGGGTCTTATCCCACATCTTGTGCCCATCGAGTAGTCTGGTCCTCACCATTGTCCCTTCTGTAGGAATTGTGGTCCTCTTACGAGCTCTGCTCTATTCCAGTAATTCTCTGTCCTGGTATGGTGAAGAATCCTACATCCAGAGAATGGAGCCAGGGGCTAAGGTAGTGATTTGGGCCTGAGGGCCAGTCCAGGGCATTGGGGAGGGTCCCAAGGGAAAGGTCAGGGGTGAGACTGGGCTGAGCAGAGGTAATCAAGGCTGAAGGGAGGTCTCAGAGGGTTTATATATGTGGAGCCTGTGGCACCTCCCACCCTACTTCACCTCTACTTACTCAGGGTCCTCCTGTCCTTTTCCTCAACCCGTCAGTGCTTCGCAGTCCGCTCTCTGGGCTGGGTAGAAGTACCTGAAGAGGACCTGGTACCAGGGAAGAGCAGTATTGCAGTCAATAACTGCATCCAGCAGCTGGCCCAGACTCGTAGCCAGAGCCAGCCCCTGGATGGTACCTGGGGCGAGGTAAGCTGGCTGGCCCTTTAAGGGGTTCAGCCCAGCATCCAGCAGAGGTGGTTGTCCCTGAATTGCCTGTTCCTCATGGCAACCACCTTCATCTGAGCTCCGGGCTGACCTCTCCTTGGCAGGGCCAGAACATGCTGATGATCCTGAAGAAGGATGTGATGAGCCTGGTGAATCCCCTGGACCACAGTCTGATCCACCACCAGCCTCTGGTGCACATTCGTGTATGGGGTGTGGGCAGCTCCAAGGGCCGGTGAGGACCCCTACATCCCTCGAAGTGAGAGTTGCTCCTCCCTCCCCCCGGCAGGCTGTGATCCCCGCTGATGCTGACCCCCTGTACTTGAACCCCTGGACACAGGTCCTCTGACATGTACCCAAGCTCTGCCTCCCCTGCCTGGTCCAGCCCTGGTTGGGGAGGGTGGGCCCAGCTTAGCAGGGACGGATGGGGGAGAGCCTGAGAGGCTGGGCTGATTCTCTCCTGTGCTCCCACATGCTTCTGGAACAGTGACAGGTGAGTGACAGCCAGGTGCCTAGAGCCCCAGCCCTGATCTCCTTGTTCCATCCCTGCCATAACCCTGACTTTCCAGCCTCCTGCAGGCACTACAGGCCCCTGTCCCTACCTAGCCTCTACCCCAGCTCCATCCCTGGCCCTGCCCTAGCCCCATCTCTGACCCTGCCAGGGACTTCGCTTTTGTGGCGGGTGACAAAGACAGCTGTATGCTCAAGTGCCATGTGTTTCGCTGTGACGTCCCTGCCAAGGCCATTGCCAGTGCCCTACACGGGCTCTGTGCCCAGGTAAGGGCCAGAGTGGGGCAGGGAATGTGGGTATGGAGCTGGGTCTGAAGCTGCTAAGGTGGTTGGGTTAGGGTGGTATTGGCTCCCTTACCTCACTTCCCCCTCCCTACACCTCATGCTGGCTGCATTGTGTTTCAGATCTTGTCAGAGCGAGTAGGGGTCAGTGGTGATTCCCCTTGCTGCTCACTAGACCCCATCTCCCCTGAAGACCTGCCTCGACAAGGTATGGAGAGGGAAGGGCTGCACTGCACCAACAGGCTACTTTGGTGAAAGATGGGAAGGGAGTTCTGGTTATTTAGTACTTCTCTGGAGATAGAGAACTTCTGAGGTGTCCTTGTCCCAGGGATCCCAAACTCTATATTGGAGGAACATCCATGGCCTTTTTCCTGCTAGTTCCAGTTCCCTTAGAAGCGTGGAGAAAGGGGTCACTGAGAGTACCCAGGCCAACTTGGTGTATATATTTCAGTGGAGCTACTGGATGCGGTGAGCCAGGCTGCTCAGAAGTACGAGGCACTGTACATGGGGACCCTGCCAGTCACCAAAGCCATGGGTGAGGACTGAGTGGGCTGGAGGGGGTGGGCTGCATAAGAGAAGAGGAAGGTGGGAAAGGGAGGATCTATCATGATTTCTAAGAGGGCTCCCATGGCCCTCTATAGCCTGGGATGTACCACCCTTCTCAACTCAGGAGTCTAAACCTGGCTGCAGCTATTCTGTTCCCATCTCTCTGAATCCTAAGTCAGTGAGAGGGGCCTAGACACTCCCTGCAGATCCTTCTTTACACCTGGGAGACACCATGGTGGGCTTGTCCCCCCCCAGGCATGGACGTGATGAACGCGGCCATTGGTACCCTCACCACCCATGGGGACCGGGACGCCTGGGTCCCTGCCATGCTCAGCATATCTGACTCTCTCATGACTGCACATCCCATTCAGGTACCAGCCAGAAGAAGGTGAAGTTGGGGGTGTGGAGGGGTGGGTGAGGATGCCAAGGGGTTATTGCTTGCTACTGGAAGTGCTCAGTGGGTCCAGCTAGTACCTGGCCCCCTAGTGACTAGGCCTGATTTGGGCAGGCAGAGGCTGGTGCAGAGGAGGAGCCACTGTGGCAGTGCCCTGTGCGCCTCGTGACCTTTATTGGTGTTGGTCGTGACCCACACACCTTTGGCCTCATTGCCGACCTGGGCCGTCAGAGCTTCCAGTGTGCGGCCTTCTGGTGCCAGCCCCATGCAGGGGGACTCTCCGAAGCTGTGCAGGCTGCTTGCATGGTGAGTTAGGGGTGGGAATGGGTGGGTGGGATTGCCCTGCAGCTGCTCTGTACGGGTGACTGGGGTTCAGGATTGGCAACCTCTCCAGAGATCACAAACTAGCCATGCCAGGGCTGACTGTGGTTCAGCAGTATTTTATTTGACCCTCATGCTGTTTTTAATAGGCTTTAATTAGTTGCCAATATTTAAAGGCCAGGACATTTCACATAATAATTGCCATTTGTGTTTTTTGTAAAATATCAGAAGCTCTGGCACTTGGGTCCACACGTATACATTTCAGCATTTAGCTGGAATTGTGTAAGGGCTGTGCCTTGAAGGGTGAGCATTGTCTTTCCTGTTTTCTCTCATTTAAATTGTTTTCTGGTTATCTGTGGGCATTTGAGTATGGGACACTTGCACTCAGTTCAGTTCACTTATTCACTCAAATAAGAGTGCTTGCCGGAACTCAACCATACTGGACCCTGGGAATTCAGTGGTTTAGAGGGCATAGCCTTTGCCCTCACAGAACACTTAGGTTAGAGCAGAGACAGGCCAGAAAGAAGTTGTACACCACAGGATGATGGAGGATATGGCCCCTTTGGAGGTTCAAGAAGGCTACCTGAAAGAGGTGATAGAAAACTGAGAGTTGAAGGTCCAAGGAGGGAAGTTATCCAGGTGAAGGGGAATGGGACAGGACATGTGCCAAGTACAGGGAACCCCAGCTGTGAAGGTGAGAGGGATGTCAGTGGATTAGAGTATGTGAAAGTATCTAGTGTATCTGGAGTGCAGGGGGAGATGGAGTGAGAGATAGGGGCAGAAAGAATGGCAGAATCCAGGTCATGGAAGAACTTACAGGGTAGGGTGATGAATTTGTTTTATCTTGAGGCACTTTGAGCCATTGAAAGATTTTAAGCAGGACAGTGAAGTCAAGTTTGTGAATTTTGAAGATCACTAAAGCTATAGTATGGGTAGAAGATTTGGAAGACACAAGAGAAGTAAGAAGACCATTTAGAACCCTGTTGAGTTCAAATGAGAGAGGAGCAGAGCAGTTGCATTGGGACTGGGTTGTAGAACATCCCTTTGACTAGGGAGTCCACTTTGCCAGGGTCCAGTCCACTGCAATGAGAGATGGAGGAGAGTTAGCATAGTGGTAGGTATGGATAAGAGCACAGGCCGTGCAATCAGAACTAGTTTTAAATTCCAATTCTATCAATTTCTGATTATGTGACCTTGGGCAAGTCATGTATTCTCTCTGAATCTCACTTCCTCATTTGCAAAATGGTGATTATAACACCCGATAAATAACTAGATCGATTAGATTATATATATAAAGAATTTAACACAGTGTCAAGCTCTCCTTAAATGCTCAGTGAATGTAAAGTTTTAGGCGTTTGTTATTGAGCTACCTGTGAATGCTGTAGGCGCTCCAAATGTGGCAGACTACCAGCTTCATTTCCTACTGAAGCCTTGGCCGCCGGGTCCCTGTCCTGCAGAAGCTTTCAGGGGGTCCGGGGCAGAAAGGAAGTGGATCCTCACATTCCCCTTCTCCCTAGGTTCAGTACCAGAAGTGTCTTGTGGCCTCTGCGGCTCGAGGCAAGGCCTGGGGTGCCCAGGCCCGTGCCCGCCTGCGGCTCAAGCGGACCAGCTCTGTGGACTCCCCTGGAGGTCCCCTGCCCCTCCCCCTGCTCAAAGGAGGGGTTGGGGGTGCAGGGGCAGCCCCTCGAAAGCGGGGCATCTTCTCTTTTCTTGATGCCTTCCGGCTGAAACCCTCTCTGCTCCACATGCCCTAAATTAATCGGGGAGGACTGGGGAAGGAGGTTCTGGGTCCATGCCCGACTCTGTACCCCTTCATTCCCCAGGGACCTGCAGCCTCTCGCCCCTTGAAGCCTTCTCTGCTTTCCCCACTGACCCTTGCCCACCCTCTATTTATTGCCCAATTTATTGTTTATATGGATGATTGAGAGGTCCTGTACCACAGCCTAGGCCCCGGGCTCTCCTCTCCCTGGGTCCCTGTGTTCCTTGCCCCTGTCCAGCCCTGGACAGTTGGCTCTACCTCAGCAACACTTTATAGCAAAATCGGTACAAATAAAAATCCCTCAGTGACCTTACTGGATGTGAGTATATTGGGCCTGGGGCTGGGTTGGGAGTTAACCTGTATGAGATGAGTGTCTGCATCTGTGCTTGGTGTCGGTGGCTGCAGGTAGTCACATAAGGGCATGGGAGTGTTGGAAAAATGACTTCATTTAAGAAATATATTTTTATGAATATATAGGCACTAGGCACTAAGGTCGGCACTGGAGGTATAATAAAATAGGAGTTCCACCTTCTGAGACTGTCAAACAAGAGTCAAATAAACAGCACTGAAGATAATATATAGTACAACTAGGAAATCTCAGAAGGTTGTGGGAGCTCAGTTGAGACACCTGAAGTACCTGGTCTGAGGTACTTTAAGTGTGCTAGGCTTCCTAATAAATACATTCCAGCCGAGAGAGTGTAAACGTTCAGGGAAGTGGACAGAGGTTCTGGAAGTCCACCTGGCTAGATCATAGTGGGGGCATGTGTGGGGCATGAGCTTCTGGTGGTTTAAACTTGCTCCTGAGAGCAACTGTGAGATTTGGAGCGAGGGAACCCACTTGGGCTCCTAGAGCGCCACCTCCTGGAAAAAAGCCCCACTTGGTACCATGTAGTTAGGGCCCCGTGCATTATTAGCTGGAGTAGATTTAGAGTTCCTTAGAGAGTTGGAGCAGGGCCTCGACGACGATTCCCAGCGTTTCTGAACTGTCCAACCGGGAGGGCTCCAGGCAACCGGCCCTGCCGGGGGCGTGCCCCAGCCGGCTCGGGTGCGGCCGCCCCGGAAGTGACGTGATGCCCCGCTGGCCGTGCGGAAGTGGAGATGGCGGGGCTGTACGTGAAACCGGGTGAGCGCGGCGGGTGGGCTGGGGCGCTGGGTCTACCGCCGGTCCAGGCTGGGGGCGGTTACCGCGCGGGGTGCGGACCCTCTGCCGCCCCCAGGCTCGCTTCACACGTCCTCTCACCTTCGCAGGCAACAAGGAGCGCGGCTGGAACGATCCGCCGCAATTCTCATACGGGCTGCAGACCCAGGCTGGCGGACCCAAGCGCACGCCGCTCACCAAGAGGGTCGCCGCTCCCCAGGATGGATCCCCCAGAGGTGCGTGGGGGCCCTGTGCGCCGTGACCCGCCGAGAATGGGCGGTGCCAGGAATAAGCTTGTACCATGGGCCTTTTTTGCTCTCTGAGGACTTCCTGAGGAGAGAGGTTGGAGCCCCAGAAAGGGGCCCAGTTCTGGCCCTTTTCCGAGCTCCTTACCTGTTGCCTAGGTAAATAATTGGTACGTTGGTCTCAAAGGAATATCTGGGCTTTCGCCCTAGGTGATCTCATCCAGACCTACGGTTTTTAATATAGTTTTTAATTCCCAAATTATTTTCAAATCCTATTTCCAACCTGGATCTTTTCTCAGAACCCCATCGTGGTATACCCATTTGTCTGTTCTTCCTCGTCACTTGGCTGTATGATAAGCATCTCAGACTTAACGTGTTATTCACTTAATCAGTATCATCTACTGAGCATCTACTGTGTTTGAAGGCAAACTAAACAGCAGTGAACAAGACAAAAAGTTTTGTTTTCTTGGAGTCCACACTATCGCTTTGGAGATAGATGAAATGGTGGTAAGGGCTTTGCAGAGAAATAAAACAGGGTGATGTGAGAGTGACTGGGTAACTAAGGTATCCGAGGGGCTGACACTTAAGCTGAAATCTGAATGATTAAAAGCTAGCCACACAAAGATCAGGTGCAAGAGTATTCAGGGCATTGGAAACAGCTACTGCAGGAGCCCTGAGATAAGATTGGCAAATTCAGAGACTGAAGGAATATCTGATGACTAGAGCACAGTGGGCTAGGGATAGAGATTAAGAACTGAGAAGTAGGCAGGGGGCCAGATCACAGTGGGTTTTTGTAAACCAGGATAAGGAGTTTGTATTTTAATCTACGTAAAGTGGAAGCCATTGAAAAATTTAAAGTAGAGGAGGGCATCCTTTCCCCCTGAGCATTTCCCGTGCCAATAGGTGCATCTGTGGCCCTGAAAAGGGAGCTCAGATTCAGCTCTTTTCACTCCTCTCTTATCCACACCCGTAACATTGCAGAGTTATAATATAAATCAGAGTTTCTTAACCTTAGCACTAATGGCATTTTGGGCCAGATAATTCTATTTTGTGAGAGACTGTCCCATACATTGTAAGATGTCTGCAGCATCCCTGGCCTCTACTCACTAGATGTCAGTAGCACCCACCCAGTTGTGATAGCCAAAAGTGTCTCCAGACACTTGTCCTGGGGGCGAAATCTCCCCAGGTTGAGAAACACTGACTTACATCTTTAAAAAGATTACTGTGTCTACTGTGTGGAAAACAGATTTTAGGGAAGAAGTGGAAAGACAAATTCAGAGGCTATTTTGCTAACGTAGGTAAGATGTAATGATGATTTGGACAAGGGTGGGAGTACTAGAGGTGGTAGAAATTGGATGAATATAGCATATGTTATGGAGAAAGTCAGGAATGAGTAGGTATAGTAGGTGAGGTGAAGGAAGAAGCAATGTAACATACATTTTTTCACTTGAGGAACTGGATGGTGTTGTTCATTGATATGGAATAACTGGGTTTTGGCGGGTGAGGAAAAAAGCAAGCTTTCTGTCTTGGCCATGTTAAATTTGGGCTGCTACTCTGGGGAGAGGTCTAGGCCAGAATTACAGAAATGTGTCACTGTCACATGGATGGTATTTGATGTCATGGGCTTGAATAAAGAGAGTGTGTGGATAGAGGTCTAAAGAGGATCCAAGACAGAGCCCTAAGGTGCTCTAGCATTTCAAGGTTGAACAGGGAAGGAATTAGCAAATGAGACTGAGAAAGAGTAAAAGAAGTAAGAAGAAAAGTAAAATTTACTCTGAGAGAGATTAAAATCTTGATTCAACCCTGATGAATGCTGCTGAGAGGTTAAATAAAATGAAGAAAAGGTACTACTTGATTTGACAAACATAGCCATCACTACTGACCCTAACAAAAGCAGTCAGGAGTGATGAGAGCAGAAACCCAGCAGGAATGGGCTGAGGAGAGAAGGTGAAAAGTAGAGAGAGTAACTGTAGTCAGCTCACTGAAGAAATTCTCCTGTAAAGCAGAGATGAGAAATAGGGCAGTGCCTGAGGATGCAGCGTGAGGTAAGGGATGGTTCTGTATGCTGATGGGATGTTTTAGTAGAGAGGGAGAACTGATGGCACAGGAGAAAAGGGATAACTGCAGGAGGGAAGCCTAGAGAAGGCAAGAGAGGAGGGGATGCAGAGTACAGCTGGAGAGATAGCCTCTGATAGGAGCAGGAACCTTTCATCTATTAGAGGAGGAAGGAAAGCAGCCACAGATGCAAGTGGGTTAGTAGAACTGGTGGTGAGAAGATGAGAGTGTTCCTGTTCAATGACCTTTATTTTCTCAGTGAAATATGAGGTAGGGTCAGAAGTACAGAGACAGCAGGGAAAGGAAAATAAAAGAAGGTAGAAAAGTTTAGAGGAGATAAGATGTGAAAATAGTTGTTCTGAAGAGTGGAAAAATGAGGCAAAGTATATGATTTCCAGGCAATGTTGGATGCCTTTTAAAATCCGCAGCTATGAATTTAAAGGGAGTGAGTTATTGCACCTCAAACATCTGAGCAGCTGAGCTGGAAGGGTATGAGGGGTGGTCATTGTTGCTGAGAACAAGGCAGAGGGGGATGGGAGGCTGAGGTAGGGTAGAAAAAATGGTTATTGGAGGTGAGAAGGTCAAACTGACACACCAAATTAGATGAATTATCATCCATGCGGATGTTGATACCTAAAAGTAATTTTTGAATTTTCTCCTCCAGTTTTCTCATTTTCCATAGTGATTCCACCATCCCATCATTAAAGTCAGAAACCAAGAGTCATCCTTGGCTTCTCTCTCCTTCACCCCCTGTTCCATCAAGATCTGTTCTACCTCCTCCTAAATATATCTCAGACCACTCCATTTCCCCTCATCTACTCTTTCACTCTAGTCCATGCCAGCATTCTCTTTCCTGGACTATTGTTAACCTGCCCTCCTCTACCTATTCTCATCAACTTTTCACAGACCATACAGAGTGAACGTCATAAAAAACAAGTTTAGTGATATCAGTCCCTGCTTTTATAAACCTGCAGTGGCTTCCTGTTACCACTAATGGAGTAATGGCTCAAGATTAAACTCCTCCAAAGCCCTGCAGGGTCTGGACCCCTGCTTACCTCTCCAGTGAAAGCTCATACTACTTTCTTCAGTGTTAATCATTTCCAGCCACATAGGCCTTGTTTCTGTTCCTTGAACAAGTCAGGACTTTTTCCACCTCTTGGGCCCTTCCCTTAACCTCTGCCCTAGTACATAGTTCCTTCAACTCTTTATGGCTGCATCTATCTCATCCAGGTTCTTAACTTTGTGAGCACTTTTTGCTACACACTAATGAAGCAGCTGTACCTATATTCTTACTTAATTATCATTGCAACCCTGTGAAATAAGTACTATTCCTATAATATCCCCATTTTACAGAAGAGGAACCCGAGCTCAGAGGTTAAAGGTAATTTGCCATATGTCACATAGTGTGTGAGCTGGGATAAACTTAGATATCACCTTATAAGGCCTTCCTTGAACACTCAGGCTAGGTAGGTCCCTCTACTATTCCTCTTTATCACATCATCCATTTTATTTCTTTGTACCTATTTAAGCCATGTTTGCTTGATCTTGCTTTACCTTTTCAGTCCCCACCTCAGAGACATCTCCTGGGGCCCCCCCAATGGGGCCTCCACCTCTGTCAAGTAAGGCTTCCAGACCCCCATTTGTGGGGAGTTGTCCTCCCTCCAGCATGGAGCCCACAAATTTCCCAGTCGTTGAGTCTGAGATTCTGCTGGAAGATGTACTGAGACCTTTGGAACGGGCATTGGAGGACTGCCGTGGCCACACAAAGGTAAGTGTGAAAGCTCCCATCAACAGCCAGATGCAGGTATGACTCTCAAAGGTAGACCCTCTGACCCTATGAGCAATGGCTCTTAATCCTTTCTGAGTTATGAACCCCTTCAGAATTTGCTAAGGACTTCCTAGAAAAATGAACACAGAATTTAGGAGGGTTCACAAGCCTCAGAAGAGGCTTATAGGAACAAGAATTGAATTCAACTCCCATTAGTGACACTAACAGCCTGATTTACGTACCTCTAGGCCATTGAGAATAGACCCTGCTGATATTATGCTTAGGGAGGGGAAAAAAACCCCAACAACAACAACCCCTTTTTTTATTGATAATGTTTCCTAAGTTCTCTGGAGGCAAGGGATCTGAGGAGTCTTAAAGGAAAGTAGCAGAGGGGCTTCCCTGATGACACAAGTGGTTAAGAATCCGCCTGCCAATGCAGGGGACATGGGTTCAAGCCCTGGTCCGGGAAGATCCCACATGCTGCAGAGCAACTAAGCCCGTGCACCACAACTACTGAGCCTGCGCTCTAGAGCCTGTGCTCCGCAACAAGAGAAGCCACCACAATGAGAAGCCCATGCACAGCAACGAAGACCCAATGCAGCCAAAAATAAATAAATAAGTTTATAAAAAAAAAAAGTAGCCGAGTGATCTTCACCTCTTTGGTCCTTAGTTTCCTTATTTGTAAAGCAGCACTATAGAATTAATTTCTGAGCATATGAGAAACTCCAGAAATTTAAAAATTCTAGCCATAATGCATTTTTCTTGAGAGGAGATCCATAGATTTCATCAGATTCTTAGTGGGGCCTCTAATCTTTGCGTAAAGAACCATAACTCTAAGATTAGAGTGTAAAGTTCCTGGGCCAGACAAAGCAGGTGCTTCCTATGTGGTGCTCCTTTCCCTGCCCCTGTTGGGCTGGCAGCACTGACTTGGAGGGGGCTTCTGTCTCTCAGAAGCAGGTATGTGATGACATCAGCCGACGCCTGGCTCTGCTGCAGGAACAGTGGGCTGGAGGGAAGCTGTCAATGCCTGTAAAGAAGAGGATGGCTCTGCTGGTACAAGGTGTGGCTGGGTCCCTTGGTATAGCCTAAGTCCCTCATCCTGCCATGGTTGTCCAAGTTGGACTAAGTGCTGAGATTTTGACTGGTTGGGAGGGGAGGAGTTACAGCTATGTTTTTTGCTCCAGGTTTCTTGCTCAGCCCCTCTCTCTCCTCAGAGCTTTCAAGCCACCAGTGGGATGCAGCAGATGACATCCACCGCTCACTCATGGTTGACCATGTGACTGAGGTCAGTCAGTGGATGGTGGGAGTTAAAAGATTAATTGCGGAAAAGAGGAGTCTGTCTTCAGAGGAGGAGGCCAATGAAGAGAAATCTGTAGCCACAGCTGAGCAGAACCAGACCATGCCAGGCATCCAACATGATCCTTAATCCTATGGGTCCCCCAGCCTCATCTCACACCATCTCTTATGCCTTGGCATGGGAGGCCTTCCCTAACTTGGCTCCCTTTTACCACTTGGGAGACTGTCTGCCCCATTGGGGTGTTTGGCCTGACCCATCTCTGGGGGAAGAGGTCCCTCCTGGACCACAGGGAGGCCACTTGTTACCCATACCATATGCATTTCAATAAAATATCTCAATGTGGTGGGACCTGGGTAGGAGAGATGAGCCCTTCCTATGCCAGACTGGTTCCCTCTGGTGTCCTTAACTGCCCTGCTCGCTGTGCACCGTGCACACCTCTGTTCTTCCTCTGTTCATCATGAATGGCCTTGCTAGGCATGAGCAGATTACTGCCTGCCACTCTCACCCAAATTAGACAGAAACATACATCCCTTGCTGGGCTGAGTAACCCTATGTTTGGATGATTTGTTTCAGTATGGGAACAGAGGCTCAAATAGCATGGGGAGATTTTTTTCCCTCAAAAAAAGGAGACTGACCTATTTGCACTGCATCACCCTTGAGGTATGCAAGTGCTACAGAGATTAGAACCTAGCTGTATAAATTGAAGGTGAAAAAGACCAGATTGCTGACGTATGGGATCATGATTTTTTTTTTCAGGGGATGGAGAGAGTAGGATTATGACTCTTTATCTGACTCACCAAATAAGCTTCTGCCTCTGTTTGGGTCCTAAGGTCTTCTAATGCTTTGAGGACAACAGAACCAGGTGGAAGGGGCCAGGAGGCTCATATCATGCTGTGAAAAGGGAGAGTACAGGTTTCCAGTGTTGGAATATGGTTGGTACTTACAGGTGGGAGGCAGAAAAGGTTATGGGGAAAGACAAAAGAAGGCTATAGGCTGGGGCAGTGCCTCTTTTCTCCTGCTCTGGAAAAGCTAAGGAGGGACTGGTAGGCCTGATTCCAGGAAGGCTGCTTCCTGGAAAGGCTGGAACAGCCCTTGGCAGGGGTCAGGCTATTGCTGTTTATGGTTTGACAGCTCCTATGGCCTGCCCCCAAAGCCTGCCTCAGGCTCTAAGTGCTGCTGGAAGTGGGCCCAGTGGGAGCTGGGAAGGAACCTGGGACCTCTGATCCTACCCAGGTTTGCTGGGACCCTTAGCTTTATGGCTGAGATGGGAAGATCAGCATTGAGGAGAACACTGGAGCCAAGGCATTTCTTTGAATGTTTACTAAGCAGTCAGACAGTGACATTCTCCATCCCCCAGCCCCAGCCTCAGCCTGAGCCAAGGGCCAGGGGTTGGGAGGAGTGCCTACAGACCAAATAGTAGTAGAACTAAGGGCTTGGCAAGTTGCCCATTCCTATCCCCGGTCTAGCTGCCTCAGAGCTAAGGGAGGCCTAGAACCACCATGTCACCCCCTCCTGGATTAGATGAGGCCAGCTGGCCTTTGGATACCCCAGAAAAAGGAGGTAGCAGCAGCAGCGTGAGGGATTCCTCTTACTCCACACACAGGGTCACCTTCACTGGATTAGATGTCCATTTCAAACTGTGCATCATCTGGAGAGAGAAAAGGCAGGAGGACTGGTTGCTGGGCTGGGGTCTGCAGGTTCAGCGTCAGTGAAGGAGCCCCTCTCAGAATCGAACCCCCACTCTACTTAACTGGGGCATTTGGGCTCAAAGCCATTTTAAAATTTTAGGGTCTGCTTTCCTTACCAGGTATTTCTTCCTCTGTCTCCTTCTGCTTCTTCCGCTCCTCGAGCCTGGAGGGTGGGGCTGTTGGAGGAGTTGTGACCCCCGGAATCTGAGGGAGGCAGCGGGGGGGCATCTGGGCAATGGGTGAGTTCTTGCACTCCAGCAGGAACTTTCGGTCGTAGATGATCCTGGTGCCTGTCAAGGGGTAGGGGCTAGGTAAGAGGCAGGAGCTTGGGTACAGAGCTGTGTGAGACCCCAGACACAGGCCTTTTAGGGACCAAGGGTTCACGTCTTCCCATTTTTTAAAGGGCTACTGCTCTGCAGCCCGGCCAGGATCTCAGCTGACTAGCTTTCACAGCACTTAAAAGTCTCCTGGGCCTACCCAAGATGTGTCTAAGCACCATAGAGCAAGTGGGGCATCCCAGCTGGTTTAGGCAGGGGCTTTTAGTTTAGGGGAGTTTCAGGTCTTGGCTGTAGGAGGAGCACCAAACTTGGAGCTCAAGTACTTCAGGAGGCTCCTGTCCTGCTCTGCTGGCTCTGGAACTTCACTGCTTTGGTTCACAAGGGAGGGCCTAGCCCTCCAGCCTCAGTTGGATGAGGAAGCCAAGAGCAGATACGAAGGCTGGTGCTGCCACCTGGGCTCTGATATCCTGCAGGGAGGAGCGGTGTTCCTCCTGTGAAATACAGGGACACACTGTTCTTATCCTGACCCCTCCCAAGTCCTGTCAGGCTCAGCTCAGCCTAGAGGAACTTGGCCCCAATCATGTCCTCCAAAGGCCCTACCCTGTTCTCACCCCTCCCCTTTGCCTCCGTGGCAGGAACCCCTGAGCAGGCATGATCCCAGGCTGCTACACCAGTCAGCCAGTAGTCAAGCCAGCCAGCGCAGAGACCCGAAGCTCCTGCCCCCAACTGCCAGAGTCCTGCATTTGCAGCTTTGCAAGACCCGGTTGCTTCCTGCTGAAGCCACACACAATTGGGGCCTCGGCTCCTGCTCCCAGGCGGCAAAGTCAGGAGGGCCGGGTGAGCAAGGAGCCCAGAACCCAGGCCATAGTGATGATTTCTGCCCAGTCACTCGGAAACTAGGCACAAGGCCGTGTTGCATCACTTTGAGAATTTAGGGAACTGGGCTTCGGCTCCAAGCACTCACCCCCGTCAAAGCTACAACCTGCAGAGGGGCCTGCAGGCAAGTCCAGGCTCGCACCTCCCCACCCACGTCCCGCGACACGCACACGTTGGCCTGGCCGCTGACCTCCGGGGGTAGTGGTGTATAGTGTGCCCCCCAGCGTGGTGCTGTAGCAGTCAGGCTGCCAGTCCCTGCCCCCAGGAATCGGGCAGCTGGTGGGTGTGGACATAGCGCGGGCGGGACGAGCAGGAAGGCAAGCGGCTGGTGCTAGTGTTGAGGACGCGGGGCGCAGCCGAGTCTGAGGCGGACTCAGTTGACCACGTGCGGCCGCAGCAACAACACCAGGACAACGTCAAGCCGGGGGCGGGCCGGCCGTCAATCAACCCGATGATCCCGCCCTACCCTCGCGGGAGGAAGCACCAAACTCAGCGAAAGTTGGAAGGAGTTCCAGGAGCCGCACTGGCCTCCAGTTAGTTCCTCCTGGCCCAAAATTGGCCAGCCTGCCTATGCCTGTAAGGGAGGCAGCTACTCAGCTATTTACTATTTACTGTTTATAGCGGGCGCTGGGGACAGGTGAGGTATGGCACATGTTATTGCCATATATTAATTCATCCATTCCTCTCAATAGTTTTGGACAGTAAAGCACTGTTATTAGCTACATTTTACAGGTGAGGATACCAAAGTCCAGAAAGGTTAAGTCATGGTTCAAAGTCACGGATTTTGTAGGAGGGGGAGCTGGGATTCATACCTGAGTGTGTCTGATTCGAGCATGTGCCCCCAGGCACAGCTGTGTAATGCCTCCCATTAATTTCAGTACAGGGTGAAAAGTGCCTTGACGGCCTGGTGCACAGCCATCAGGGTAGGTCAGGGAGGGAGAGTGGGCTTTCTGGAAGAAGTGATACCTGGACTGATTAAAGGATGAATAAAGGTTGGAAGATGGGAGAGTCCAGTTCTTTGATCTCTCTGTCACAGCTAACCTCAGGAAACTAAGGAAGGACTGGGGGCTGCTAAGGAGGGCTTGGTCTTTAGCCTTCTGGAAAGTAAGATCAGAGAGTCTGGCCTTTAAAGAGAAGATTTTTTGATGTAGGCACAGTGATATGAAAGGAGGCAGGAGAGAGGTGGTGGGAGAGTAAGCACTAAGTCTAGTACCTGTATACACAAAAAATCTCGACTTGACCCAGTTGTCTGCTGTTTGGCTTCCTCAGAATCACTATACCCTCAGCAATGCCACCCCACCACGAATTAATTGTAGACCACCTGACTTCATGCATTTATCAGTATTACTTCAGCACTGGCTTCATCAGATTTCCCCTCAGCTCTGATTTCTTGACTCATTTAAAAAAAGACTACAAGTCATTGCTTCTCAAACTTTAATGTGCACATAAAGCACCTGGAGATTTTGTTAAAATGAGGATTCTGATACAGTAGGTGGGACTTGAAATTCTGGGTTTTTAATAAAACCCCAGGTGATGCAGACCCTTAGGTCTGCATGTCCTCAGAATCACACTTCAGGTAGCAAGGATATGTATACTTTATTGTTCCAAAAAGGTTTTTGAGCCTCTTACAAAGTGGTGTATGCCTAAATAAAGTGTCTTAGCAATGAAGTGCTGGAGGGTGAGGCTTGGGATCAGATTGTGGAGGAACCATCTATGACAACTCAACTTTTAAGCAAGGTAAGTAGTCTAGTGAGGGGAGTGGGAGATGGGGTGGAGGACAGTGAGACTGGAGGTGAAGACTCCAGCCTAGTGAAATAGGGTAGGCAAAAAGGCAGTTGCTGCGAGGATGGAGAGAAGTGGAGGGGATACAGATACACAGAGGAGGAAGGGTAAGTGACTAATTTAAGGGTGGGGTGGGAGAGGAGATAAGCCAGGATAATTCCCAATCTTCTGACTTGAGAGTCTTGGTAGCTAGTAGTACCACCTAATAGGGAAAACAAGGGGAGGAGCATATCTTATATTGGGGAATATATAATGTGTGTGGAATGTTCAGATGGAGAAGCACAGTAAGAAGCCAGATATACAGGTCTGAAGCTACAGAGGGAGAACTCTGGGCAAGTGATTCAGATTTGCGTGGAGTAAAATCCAAGAATGTGGGATGAGATTACCTGGGGAGAAGATACACCAAAAGAAGAGACCTGAGCATATCAACATTTATTTAAGGGGTAGTGGAGGAAGAGGATTTCACCGAAGGAGACACCAGCGAGAGTAGGAGAACTAGAAGTGTCAAAGGTTTTCAAGAAGGATCAGTGTGGACGTGATCCTTCTATTAATCTTTATTATAAAACAACAGCAGCAGTTACAGACTTATAGCAGTCTTACTACTGTAAGAGTACTACTAGAAGCTTACTTTTTTTGAGACACTGTGTGCTATAAGGGCTGGGGAACTAGAGAATAGGCAGTTGGTTTTAGAGAGAAAACCAGATTCATCATCCATTCAACCAGGATGAAGGATGAAGAGTTTAAATCAGAGGTTTTTCAACACTGATTGCCCATTAGGGTATAGAAGCTTCCAAAAAAGAAAAAAAAAACTTATGCTCAGGTCCCAACCCCAGAGATCTGATTAAACCTGTAGGGGAATACCAGGTCTCTGCCACCAGGCAAATTACTTTGAACTCACATCAGTACCATTAAGATAAAACAGGAAGAGGTGAAAAGTAGTCACAAAATAGGTTTGCAATCTGAGCATTAGATTCACAATCTTGTTTTCCAAATTAGGTCTTCAAGCCCAAGCTCCTGCCCTTTTTTGGAGGTGGTCTTAACACACTCAAGTTTCTCACCCATTTCCTACAGGAGAGAGTGAAGGTAAAGTAACCTGTCAAATAACACTGACACATGGTGACAAATCTTTGAGGAATAGAAAATGCAGCATTATCAGAGTCCCTCACCCCAGGACAGGGTCCACTGGGAAGACGTCACAACTATCCACAATTCTTAGTAGAAGAGCTCTAGGGCTAGTTAGAGAACAAGATGTTCAGAAGCTGTTTTCCTACAGTTTGTTTGCCTCTTCCTGGGTTTACAATGTGGTACAAAGGTCTTAAACAGTTGGACAGAACCATGTATACTACTTGTACTCCTCTGTTTGGCTTGAAACTCTAATATGACCAGCCTTTCCCCTTCTAAAAGCTACCTCAAACTAAGGATGGTACCCTCCTGTACTAACTTTGACACTGGAAAGAGGACTTGACCAGAATCTGTAAGATGGAAACTACAGTTCCAAGTCCTGAGATTTCTTACCTCTGGTTAGGAGAGGCCACCATTGGCTGTCCAACTCTCTTCTTCGGTCTCGTTAGCTGAGGTGATGAGATTTCCCCTTTGAGAGCAGGGACTGAAGGAAGCAGACTGGCCTATAAAAGGGCAAGTCAGCACACTGTAGCCACAATAGGTTTAAAGGGTCTTAAAAACATCAAGAATTTTATTGGTGGTGGTATTTTATTACATTGAACACTACTTGAAATAAGTGGGTCCAGAAACCTTGATGATACAGTTTTGTTCCTTGAATGAGCTGTTATTCTCATAGGGCTTGATCTAAGCCTCAGCAGGATGTTTCTTTTCTTTTCCTTTTTTTTTTTCAGCAGGATGTTTCTTAATGACTTGAGGGCTCACTATGGGTATGCAAGGTTTTCTTCTGCCTCCACTAAATTCCCAAAATCAATAATGGCTCTCACAACAGCAGATTTTTGATTCCATGTAAGAACAAATGGTAGGGGCCCTCAAATCTCAGCAATGTACTGGCTTCTAGTAGTCCCATACCATACATTCTCATTCACAAGACAAGAGAATCTGTTAGAACTAGGAGACCCTTTTGAGTTCATTTACATTGTTTCATTTACAGATGATGAATGTGAAGCCCAGAGATGAGAAATGATTTGCCTATGGTCATATAGCTTAAAGTGGCAGAAATGAAAAGAGAATTTAGGTTTCTGACTCTTGTTCCACTCTACCCGTTCTGCCTCCCCACAAATCCCTTGTATATTCTGAAAGTAATTAAGTTCTTACCTGAGCTAGGTTTAATCCAAGGTTCAGGTTGGTAAAATAGCAGTAAAGTAATGCCAGGAAGAGGCAAGACAGAGGAAGAGATTAGCAGGCAAAATGGAGTGGGGAGTAGGTTACTGGGATTCAAATAGAAAGAAAAGAAGGCAGTGGTGGTAAGAGGGCAGGAAGTAGAGTATCCTAAATAACTGCTACAAACTGCACAGCTCCTGTTTTTTCCTAATCCTTCTAGGGGTTTCTCATAATTGCGTCCTCTTCTTATGGGTTCTAGTTCCTGATCTGAGATAAAATTTCTCATTCTGTTGTCCTCAAGGTGTAGAAGATATTGGAAGAGCTCTTCCAATAATTCAAGTGTACTTTAAATAGTTAAGATAGAACAAAACTCACTTTTTGCCCCACTGAATAATTTACTTAATATTATCTCTCTCTAGTATATGTTTCATCAAGAGTAGTTTCATTCATTTCACTAATATTAGGTGATTTTTTTGGTTATTAGTGGTAAGTGGAAACAGCAAGATATGTAGGTGATCCCAGGGGTCCTTTGGTCCCCTCAAGGGGGTCTCTTGAGACTACTTGATGTGGTTATTAAGCATTACAAAGGCAGTAGCTTCAATACCAGTGATAATTTCCAAATCCATTCAAAATAGAAAATAAGAAATGAGCTTACAGAAGCACTCTCATATGTAAAATGATATGGAAGACAAACCAACCAGGTATGTCTAACACAGAACAAACATGGTGTGTCTCATCTAGTGGCAGCTCTAGGAGCAAGGGAGAGAAGATTAAGAACTTCTGTTGGTAGGAGAGTAGAAAAGTGCTTCTGGTATGGTTCTGCCCCTAGTTATTATTTTTCTGTGCATCCTTCTTTGCCTTAATGTGTGTTTTGGCTCCTCTATCACCTCAAACATTTTCTTGTTTTCTTTTTTAGCTCGCTTTTATCTAAGACCAGGTAATTCAACCATATTAAAACATGAACAGTCAAGTTGATGACTGTTCTTTTCATTGGGCTAGTTTTTTCTTCTCTACTGCATCAGATTCTTGGCATAGCCTATAGTTTGGCCAAAGCACTCCATTCCAGTGTTCATGAGTTTAGCCTGTTGACCATATTGGCTCTTCATGGAACTAAGCCCAGAATTAGTCACATATTTATAGACATTATTCAGCTGATTCAACAATACAACAAAATTAAAGGAGTCACCCCCACCCCCTCCTATGTCCCAACCCAAATAAAACTTAAACACCTATAACCAATATAATCTTTAGATAAAAATGTCAGGAAGCACAAAAGGAATCTGAAGGATGATTTGGGTGTCCCTAAGTTTTTTCAGTGTCATCTGACTGAAATCCTGTTGTTCTTATTGACATACTCATGATCCACAAAGAGCTAAACCTTTTAATGGCCTATCTGCTAAAGTCAGATAAGACACATTGCAGGGGCTTGAAACATTCTCACTTTTAAAATGATATAGAAGAGAACAAAAGAACAAGGAATGTTTAACACAGAATAAGTATACAACTAGTCTTAAAAGTGCTTTTTCAAGGCAGGCTAAGAATGGACTCTAAAGTGTAAAATGTGAGAAGCCTATCACAAATATGGTATTAACAACCTGGTTCAGTATGATTGTGGATTGGGTAGTACCTGCATGACCACTGAAAGGATCACACCCCACTTCTAAACACTGTTCATCTTTTTATTGAATATTCTGGTAAATATTTCACATTAATACAGGCCACATTAAGTAGAGCCACTATATGACAAGAAATTTACTCAACCTTTTCATTTTAAGTATGTAAACAATTGTACATGTATTTACCACCCTAAAAGGTTGAAACATGTAATCATCTAATTCTCTTCTGCATACAAATCGCATTCAGTATGTTTAGCCCAAAGCACTAATTTCAAAATGGCTAAACTAACCAGAGAACATAATCAGATGGATAGGAAATCACTTTGTTCATATACAATGGGCAATTAAATTTCCATTGCTAAAGCCTCAGAGAATATTTCTTAGGCACATTAAAAAAAATCCCCAGGGTTCTTCCAAGGTCAAAAGTTTCTCAAACAAGGCTAAAGAGTAAGACCTTCTAACTTAGTTGACATATTTGAGATGCATGTTTCCAATATGAGGTGCCCACGTGCCAGGCCAAATCTGAAAAGGGGGAGGAAAAATTGGAATTTCTAATTAGGAATCTTTAGACATTTACAAAATGAATATATAAATGCAATGGTAATTCACTGTTTCTGCCTAGGAAGAATACACACACATGAGATAAAATGTTAAGTAGCATCATCTTGATATTGAAAAACTTAATTCAGTTCAAGGTAGTCAGATGTCATGACATTTGATATTCAGAACTTGCACTACCCAAAGAATTAAAAGAATGACATCATAAATCTGAAAAATAAAAGAGCATTAAGTCCATTTTACCTGCTGGGCATCAGTGCATTCAGTTGAATTTTGAATAACTTTTATCATAGGGTTCCAAGCAGGATCTGGGTTGTGAAGTCCATTAAACAGAGGGCCTCCTGGAACATCAGCAAGCTGAGGATGGGAGGGTATTATGGTGCCTCCATACATGGAAATTGGTAGACCCTAAAACAGCAGAAAGGTGTAATCATGAAGTGATTGTAAATAATGATTCCACAATACCAGCATAGATTCTTATTTCCCTTTATTCAAAGAACTCCAGAGTATCCTGTAAGTATAGCAACACTGTACAGTCTTGGGAAACCAAAAGTGGTTATTTGTGTCAGCAACATTTTTCAATGAGAACAGAAAAACAAAACAAACCAAAACAACTAAATCCAATATCAAATCATCAGGAAATTCCCAATACTTAATGAACACATATAATACCCTCAACTTTCCATATTTAGGATTTACTAATAAGCTTCTGCCAAGAAAAGGGGAATTCTACATGATTGCTTGCAGCCACAATCTGGCTTTATGGCAGCCTGGAAGCTCTCAGAGGAGACAAGAGGGCAATGGGGAGCTCACAGCCAGCTTTTCAGAGAGGAAGAGGCTTCTCTCTAAGCTGTGGCAGCCAAATGCAAAGCAGCAAAACCCAAATCTCTCAGGTTTTGGAGGGAAGACGGGGGCTTCTTCAGGATAGTTTGAGGACAAACTAATGTAAACAACATAATCCACTTTTGAAACTGGATAAAAGATCTGGCAAAGTCATAGAAACAAACTAGTTATACCAAAAGGGAGAATTATTTCAGTACAAATTCCTCCTTAACACATGACTACATTAGCTGGCAATGTGTTAAACAAGTTACAATGATGTTTGTCAGCTCACTTTAGAAAAATCCACAAAACTGCTTACCATAGGCTGATGAAAAATGTTAGAGGGGGCTACCATTCCAGAATCATCTCTCTCCATTGGTTGATGCTGAGAGAATGTGCTTGGGTCTGATAATTGTTGATGCATTGGATGGTTCCCTATCACAGACTGTGACCAACCTGATAAGCCTTCTAGAAAGAAGAATTGAGATCAAGGTTAGATATTTATTTGGAATAAAATAAAACATTACCACTGGATTTTTTCATACTAAATTTAATCAAAAGCATTCCTTTGAGAAGCTCAGGACACATTCATGAAAATCTTTGCAAACCAAAATACAAGTTCCTGGAAAACTGGGTGGAGTACTCTGAATACCCCAAACACTCTACCTGTCCTGCAAAAGATTAAGTGCTCTCTGAAAGAAATCAAATGATTGTCCTATTCTATAATGAAAAGCTTAAGAAGGAAAGGAAGTATGCTTTGAATCTTTTACTTCTAATCAAGTCTGTATTTATTATTTTATATATATTACTATCATACATATTACATCTATTATTATGTATACTCCAAACTAACATTCCAGACTTTGAGACTGGACTGAACTCCTCAAAGGTTTAAACAACCTTACTGGTTAAGTGCAGGAACTAATAAGCTTATTTACTTAGGTAAGGAACTAAGTTTAAATGGCAAAATCCCACAACTTACTCGAGATATCCCTCCAGACAGAGGACGCTGTAACTGTACCTGACATGGCATTGACGCCAAATGACCAGATTCCACTGTGTCCAACAGGAGCAACAAAACTGGTCCCCACAGGGGCTTGTGCAACAGACCCTCCTTGCCGAATTCGGGCTAGTCTCTCTGTTCCAATGGGGGGAGGTATCTTTCGATCCTGACTGGCACTGCCTCCTTTCGGTTGGCCCAATGTTGGTGGGGCAGAAGTGGCTGAAAGAGGTGAAGATGATCCCGAAGAAACAGATGGAATAGGAGAGTCACCTGGTGGCAAAATATTTCTCTATTGTTTTATTACATATAAAAACTAATTATAAGAATATGAGAAACCTTGTTGGAAAGATCTGTTCCACAACATAGGTTCTGGAAAAAAATTTTCATTTTACAAGATCATTCAAATGAAAATATACAGGGACTTCCCTGGTGGAGCAGTGGTTAAGACTCCATGCTCCCAATGCAGGGGGCCCAGGTTCGATTCCTGCTCAGGGAACTAGATCCTACATGCATGCCATAACTAAGAGTTTGCATGCCACAACTAAGGAGCCCACCACCTGCAACTAAGACCTGGTACAACCAAATATATAAGTAAATTTTAAAAAAAAGAAAATATGTAAGTTCTATAAATATTATCCTGTACTACTTCTGCCTGTAGTAAGTATAAACAAATAGTCTAAAAATATAGTAAGTACAGACTAGTCTAAAGAATTTTCTCAAATTGAACTGAACAAGGCTAGAAAGGAAGAAGGTCGTATTTATTCTTATTGTAGTTCTGCTGGCTTGCGTGATCTTGGTTTCCCCACCAGGGTTTGAACGCGGGCCCTCGGCAGTGAAAGCGCAGAGTCCTAACCACTGGACCACCAGGGAATTCCCCTTACTGTAGTTCTAAAGAATCTTCTCAAAACATATATTGTCACATTTTAAATTAACTTAAATGTGGCTATGTTTGCACGGTAACTATCATATTATCTGGAAAATAGCTGCTGGTCCTCTGTAATTATTAGCTGTTTTCTTTTTTCTCTTTCTACAGCCCCTTATTTTTCCCCATAAGGAAGGAAGGTTAAATGTTAGTGAAGCATTGTAGGATTCAATTCACAGCTTTGTTTCTTAATGGGACTCTCAGGTAATATGGGTAGTTTTCCTTGTCAAAGGGCCAATACTCACTGACTTTCTCATGATGCTCATTAAAAAAAAATCAAATCCTGTTCAAATCCTTTTAGAACTTCATCTGTTCTAAATATTGAAATAAGTCAGAACAGAGGAATATTTTCACTTATAAATGGCAATCATACAGTTTCCTCAAATGTAAAAATAAATGAGGAATCATACCAAACTGACCAGATACTTAAATTCAACTTCTTTGCAGACCTAAGAAATTATTTCACAATACTGTCCCCAAAGGGTCTTGTAAAACTACTTGTAGTGCCTCTTTTCTTTTTTTTTTGCAGTACGCGGGCCTCTCACTGTTGTGGCCTCTCCCACTGCGGAGCACAGGCTCTGGACGCGCAGGCTCAGCAGCCATGGCTCACGGGCCCAGCCGCTCTGCGGCATGTGGGATCTTCCCAGACCAGGGCATGAACTCGTGTCCCCTGCATCGGCAGGTGGACTCTCAACCACTGCGCCACCAGGGAAGCCCAGTGCCTCTTTTCTTGATCTAAGTCTCAGTGTAATCTCAATTCTGGCTTGGAAGAATAGCTTCACCCTTCTCAAGTTTTCTATCCTATAAATGACTGACAATTTTTGACATGACTGCAATACAAACCTTGGGTATTTGCATACAATTTAGATTACTAAAGTTACAATATAGCGTTCCCTGAAACAAATGGTTTAATAACTTATTCAAGACTCTTTGGGAAGAGTTCCTCCAGGATTCCTACATGAGTTTGAGGCGCTTGTCCAAGGGTGGGGAGAAAAATGTTGTCTGTTGAAACTGGGAGTCCCAACGGGAGCTGGCCCTTGCAGGAAAACCCGAGTTCCTGGTATGCCGGAAAAACTTGTCAGAGGAGCAGAAGAGGAAGATTGGGAGCTGCCTGATGGGTCAATGGATGGTAACCCTGAAATAAAAACAGGTCCAAGACATCAAATTAGCCAAGGCTTTAAAAATGAATGTCCAAAGCTTACCTAATTCCTCTTTAAAAAAGAAGAAAGAATGCAGTTTATTTTGTGGATCACAGCAATAAGAATCCATTTATATCATACTGTATGTCCCCAAACTATTTTTTTCTTACAGTCCAGAAGAATATCACCAAGCAGGACTAAATATAGAAATGTGAGCCCAATGTTTAGGAATGGCAGTCACCTGGAATATGTTCTAGATAAATCTCAAAGCTTTCATTGGAGGGGACATGAAATAAGAGCATGTTGTGTTACCCACCACTTAGAAATATAGCTGTTCATCTATATAACTATAGTCATTTCCTGTGCAAGATGAGTAACAAAACCTACCAATGTTTGCTTCCTAACATGAAAGGAAAGCATACTATTCAACTAAAGATAATTTCAGTATTCCATCTGATTAAAAAAAAAAATCAACAGCTGCAAACTACATCAAAGTTTCTATCTAGTTTGCATGAGTCTGAATTTAGCAGTATTCTCAAATTCCACTGCTTTCTCTGGAGAACATTTTAGGGAAAGAGGTCAAGGATCTGGAAAAGGACTATAGGTACTCATTTCAGAAAAAAGTAGTTAATATCAACATAAAAAATTCAAAACTTTTCAAGCAGGTCTTATTCATCTATAAAGTATATAATTCAAAGGCTTTTAGTATATTCACAGGGTTGTACAACCATCACCACAATCAATTTTAGAACATTTTTGTCTACCCTAAAAGAAACTCTGTATGCATTATCTGTCACTCTCTATCCTCCTTTACCCCATATCTGAACCTCTAAGCAACCACTAATATATTTTCTGTCTCTCTAGATTTGCTTATTCTGGAAATTTTATATAAAAAGAATTATATAATATGTGGTCTTTTGTGACTGGCTTCTTTCACTCAGCAAAATGTTTTCAGTCTACCCATGTTGTAGCACAAATGAGTACTTCATTTCTTTCATTGTATCTCATAATACAGAATATACATTATACTAAGAATAATATCTTATACAGATATACCACATTTTGTTTTTCCATTCATCAGCTGATGGACATTGGACTGTTTCCACATTTTGGCTCTTAGGAATGGTGTTGCTATGAACATTTATGTACCAGTCTTTGTGTAGACACATGTTTTCTCTTGGGTATACCTAGGAACAGAATTACTGGATCATATGGTAACTCTTTTTAACTTTTTGAGGAACTGTTGAACTGTTTTTCCAAATGACGTACCATTTTAAGTTTCTACCAGCAGTGTTTGAAGGTTTCAGTTTCTCCACATGCTTTCCTGTCTTTTTAAGTATCACTATTTCTTACCTGCAAACTAGGAAAACTAAACTATATCCACGAAAGAAGAGCATCAACAAAAGAAACCACCCAGTCAGTTAAGAAATGAAGCCAAGCTTAATCAATCCTGGACCCCGGAAGGAAGGTCAAGGATTAATGCTTGCTTTTTTAAAAAATTATTTTTTAACTAGTAATAAATAATTTTGATGTTATAGATCTGAATAATTCAGGTTCCCAAACCTTGTTTGCTACCAAACTAGATGGATGATTTCCTTGACTTTCTTTTCTCCAGCCATTCATAATCTGCACATCTTCTGGGATATAGAATGTGGAGTGCAAAGAGCTCAAACATTGGAATATGAGAGATCTGAAGTCCCACTCTAGCTAAGGCACTCTAAATTCACGTATTAGTTAGTGCCAATCAAGTCAAGGATTAATTAAAAAATTAATTTTTACCACAGTCTGAGCACTGGCAATGAGCTCTTCTTTCATTCTGGGGCCTCTGAAAACCTTTTTATTAGTCTGCCAAAATGAAAAGTTAAAATAGATACCTATTTATAGAAAAGAAGAAAAAAAATCCAAGAGAATATTTTGGACCACAGACTGTCTTATGCAAGCTTTATTTCTATTCAAAAGATGATGTAACAGCTATGTTTTCCTGAAAAGATAAGTAAATGGAAACATATCTGATAGAAAAGCTAAGGCTATGCCATATCCATAAACTCACAAATTTTAAACAACCTAGATCAGTTTATAATTAGCAAAAAGGAAAGATGGGCTATGGGACAGTTTTTCAACTGGAAGAAAAATGCTAAGTGGCACTAGTTCTTATTACCCCCATTCTAGGTCAGCCACAATTTCTAATTTGTTTTTCAGAATAGAGCAAAGAGATTGGACTAAAATTTGGCCCTTAGACTCTGGAAAATAGATTCTGGTTTTCCAAATATCTCCAAGTCACCACTAGCCTCTTATCTTTCTAAATCTTTCTTATACTGACTCAGCAGCTAATTTCTAATTTCAAAGAACAAACAGCTGGTTCAAAATGTTTTTTTTTTTTTTGTTAAATATAAGCCTATACATGACTGGATCTCTTCAAATAGCTCTATCTAATATAAATAATATAGAGTTATGACATCATTTAATATTCATTCTGAGCACCCAAGACTGAAAACAAAGAATGTAGATTATGGACTGTAACCTAAACACCTTCGTAACCCAACCTTTTTAATCTCAGAAATGCAGGCAATCACTATGATTTAAAAAATGTCTGTAAATTTGGAATGCTTGAAGCATCCTATGAGTCCTTTTTTATTAATATCATCTTATACCAATTCTAAGAAAATGGGCTGACACAAGGTATAACTTCCTTGAAATGAGGTACAGAGAGATCACAAAAGAGAATATAAAGCAGCTCATATGTGAGTGACTTACCTACATTTTGGCCACTCAATCAGCAGTCATTAAGGGGTCTTTACTATTTATGACAAACCTTCATTTCTTTAAAAGATCATGCAATATTATGTACAAAATAAATGCTTTATTATTTTGGAAGGTTAGATTATGTTGTTAAAGCCCCAAACTGTGAGGTAATGATAGTTATAATAACTTACCAACTGGACTAGTAGAAACTCGCTGGGAAGGTGATCTGAAGCCAGGTGCCTTGGAGTTGTCAGGGTGCACGTTTTCCAAGTGTCCAAGTACAGAGTTACCCAGGAACGCTGACTGAACAGTGAAAGAGGCATCTGCAGTAACTCGTGAGGACAGTGGACCATCTCCCCAACCCTGGTTAGCTGGCACCTGACTGCTGTCAAAAAGACTACTGAAGTGATTGAAAAGTGTGGCTGGGCCAAACGTAGGTGGCAAAGATTTATTTGCTGGGTTAATGTGCATCTGAGAACCATTCATAATGTTCATGGCTGAAGAAAGCTGCACTGCAGCTGGTGGGCCTTGAGGTGGTGTTAAAGGAACTGGATTTGTCACAAAAATAGACTGGGGATCCTGGTGTATAGTTGCATTTGGTACCACCGAGTAAAAAGAACTTCTGGGTTGCATTCGATGAGAAACTCGAGGTGCTGGTACAGCTAACTGAGGTAAATTACTGGTATCCTGATTATCAGCAGCAACCAGTCTAGGTGATGCCAAAGTCAATGGAGCAGGTTCTGAATTAGATGCAAAAGGCATTGACATAGGACTTAAATCAGACACACTGGACGGCTGTGTTTCCTCCTGTGTGTTATTGGAGGGAGGAGTGGGACTACCAGATGGGTGAGTTTCTGGAGCTCCTGGGGTGTTGCTGGCAGAGCTACTGCAGCTGTTGGCAGTTGAAGAGGGGGTACACAGGTTTGCCATGGACTGGTCCTGTGTGGACACTTTCTCTTTGGGGGCTGGCATGGCAGAGAAAGACTCCGTCTTTTGTGAAGAAAGCTGTGCTTGAGGAGTACTTGCAGGCAGAAATGTGGTGGGAACTTGCCCACTAGTGATAGGTGCAGAGGAGACAGAAGGCAGGGAACTACAAGTGCTTGTCACAGAGGAAATCACTGCTGCTGGAGGACTTGTCTTAGGCACACAGGCAAACAACTGCTTTCTGACTGATGAAGGAGTCCGGGTATTAGTCACACACAGTTGCTGACTGGCAGCAACTACAGAAGAGACAGTGATAGGACAACTGGCAGTAGCTAGTCCAGCAGACTCTGAGGGTAAAACAGTCCCGTTCTGGTTAGGTAGACGGCCTGTATTATTATGCTTTGGAGAGCTATTTGTGTTGCCAGGATTCACAGGTCTCACTGGGAATGGTCCCCAAGTGTTAGGAGAAGGTGAAAATGTTCCTCCAAACTGGGCCATGGGTAAACGAGGATGCCGAATCTGTTGCATAGTTTGAGCAGCCAGCAGGGCAAAATGAGGGTGAGGATAAGCTAAGGGTAGAGAAACTGGGAAAGAAGAACGTACATTTGCTGGAACGTTCTTATTAAGTTTATTAGTGGGCTGGAACGTAGATAATGTTGTTGCCTGTGAAGTTACAAGACTTGGCGCACCCAAGGGAAATGCATTTTTACTGGAAGCTGCTGTGGTGCCTACTCCAGATGAGAAGTTTGCATGGATGGCTTTGGTGCTGGCAGGTGTTCTGATATGGTTTTTAGGAATCAAGTCTTCCAGTTCCTTAGCAGGATCTTGAATAAGTGCATTGATAAGTTGAACTGCATATCTTGTTGATTCTGTACCACCCCTGGGGAGAAAACAAACAAAAAAACAGAACAAGATCAAAAATATACAAAACTAGGTCATCTTTATCATGAAACAGAATTCTTGATTGTACCATACCTAACAAAAATGTACTTCTAATAAAATTTAATTTCCTCATAGAACTAACGATACATATATCTCACAATTACCTTATTGTGATCATTCTCTCGCCATTCTTATCTTTTTGTTTATCCACATCAATATGGGCACCAGTAACATCTTGTATTGCAGTAATGTTGCATCCTCCTCTTCCCATTATCCTGGAAACCACTGAGGCTGGAACAGACAATTTCTTTGACCTACAAAATGAAGACCACACATGAGCTTATGAAATCAAAAGGTCTATTAAAAAAGATGTCTCGGGCTTTCCTGGTGGCGCAGTGGTTGGGAATCCGCCTGCCAATGCAGGGGATATGGGTTCAATCCCTGGCCTGGGAGGATCCCACATGCCATGGAGCAACTAAGCCTGTGTGCCACAACTACTGAAGCCCACGCGCCTAGAGCCCGTGCTCGGCAACACAAGAAGCCACCGCAGTGAGAAGCCCATGCACCGCAGGGAGGAGTGGCCCCTGCTCGCCACAACTAGAGAAAGCCCGCGCACAGCAACAAAGACCCAACGCAGCCAAAAATAAATTAATTAATAAAAAAAAAGATGTCTCAGTAAGTATGTTCATGAACATTTGTAGAATAGTATTTCTCAAACCTTAAAGAGGAAATTACTAGAAGTTTTTATTTTAGAAACTGGCCTCTTATTATATTGAATTTAATTTAGTGAAGGTAAAAAACACACTGCCATTTAAAAAAATTATATTTAAGTCACTCATGATCTCAGCATTCAAATCTGCATAAACTATCACATGTTAACTAAACTGCAATGATCATATATCGATACTTTCAAAATTAAAATAATGCATACCACATTGTTAAACTCCATACTGAAAATGAATAAAGGCAGCTTATCAGTGTCAACAACTTTACTTAGCAATAAAAAATAAAGTCTCAGATTTGTACATAAAAAGCAATCCACAGGTGGAGCCTGGGACTTCCACTTGTGTGAGAAAACACCAGAGGCTGATTTTGGGATCTGACAAGATGGCCTGGGTGTCCTGCAGGATTATCACAGAAACCCAGTGTTTGCTGGCAGAACCAAATGAGAACAACACCCATTATTTTCATGTGGTCACTGCTGGCTGCCAGGATTCCCTCCTAGGGAGGGACCCTCAAACTTTGAACTATACCTTCCAGAAGAATACCCAATTGTAGACTCTAAAATACATTTCATGATCAAAATTTAATATCCTAATGTAGACAAACTGGGAAGAATATATTTAGCTATTTTGAAAGCTAGAGCATAGACCAGGCCATGAATAATACTTAAATCAATCTGATCATCAATTGTGCTTCACTTCTGTTCTGCCAAGACTTCTTCCTTTTTTGTTTGCTTTTAATGGACACAAAGTCTTAGAAAAATTACAGAATAAAAACTCAGACATCTTAGTCCTTTGGTGATTAAGTGCACATTAGCAAACCTATGTCTTATTCTGATTCCCTGTTGTAAAGCATGAGCAGAGGCTAGAAATACCTTCTGGATTGTGTGAAACATTTAAAAGCAATGGCTCCTGTCTGCTTTTATTCATTTCCCCCATCATGGTTTAAGTATAAAGCAGTGTGAATGAAGGGAGTTGTCAAAGTTAGCTGCAGGGGTGTTGGTATTTGTATTTATTTATTTATTTTGAGGGAAAAGGTAGTTTTAATTTTATGGGCTCCCCCCCACTCTTTATGGTGATCTAACTGCATTGGTTAAAAGCAGATATAGATTCTCTAGCGAAGTCTAACTTTATTTAAATGCTGTAGATGGACAAACTTGTCTGAATCAAAATGGGACCATTAAACAAACATCATAGCCTTCACAAATAGCATTATGACTTTGCTGTCAATTGAATCTTCCCCTTAAGAAGCCTGTGACCTTTTTGTATGGTTTGTCTGTAAACTGTATGTCTTATGTTTTAATAAAATATTTTTTGTTATTCTAAAGCCAACATTTCTTGTATCATATAAAATATGCATACAAAATTTACATACTGTTTCTAATTTTGCTTTAGCCTACTCTGGATGTAGTATGGCATTGCAATTGAATATAATAACCACATTCAAATTATTCATTAATTAACTGGATAACCATCTCACAAGAGGAGAAAAGTTAAAAAGACGAGACTAATACTACTTACCTTCGAACAACTTCTTTCCACCCTTCCTCTCTTTTTTGCCCCCTTTTAGGGCTAGTCAGATTCAGCTTTATGTTTGAAGAGCTTAATGGCAACGACACTGACTTGTACGTTGTTGATAAGGAATTAGGATTCACTTCACCTTCAAGTCTGAGAAGAGAAATATCAAGGCCAATAAATGATAAATTTTAAGATAGAAACTCAAGAGATTTGCTGAAGTATCTGAATTAAAATTTGGCACACCAGGGCTTCCCTGGTGGCGCAGTGGTTAAGAATCCACCTGCCAATGCAGGGACACGGGTTCGAGCCCTGGGCCGGGAAGATCCCACATGCCGTGGAGCAACTAAGCCTGCTCACCACAACTACTGAGCCTGTGCTCTAGAGCCCGCGAGCCACAACTACTGAGCCCACGTGTCTAGAGCCTGTGCCCTGCAACAGGAGAAGCCACTGCAATGAGAAGCCCGCGCACCGCAACAAAGAGTAGCCCCCGCTCGCCACAACTAGAGAAAGCCCGCGTGCAGCAACCAAGACCCAATGCAGCCAAAATTAAATAAATATATATAAAAAAACCCAAAAACCTTGTTAAAAAAAAATTTGGCACATCAAATTATTAACAATTCAGAAAAATAGAAATAGGGCAAAGAGTCCATTATTTATTTTAGTATTAAAATGTATTCAGAAGCCAAAAGAACTATATATAATCAATAAAAATGACAGTTAAAATCAAGGAACGCTAATATTTTCAGCTTCAAAGTTGAATGTTAAAAGTTCTAACAATCTCATTGCATAACTAGCACATGATAAGGAGCACACTGGTGAATTTCAGTTTTAAATGCTGAAGACAGGTAATGTGGTAGACTTCAATTGTTCAACACAACTTATGTTACTTCAAGTTCTTGTGCCAGGCATGAAAAAGGAAAGGTAGGTGCAGAGTTAACAAGTCAGAAAATTTTACCGTGTCTGAGTTTTGGAAGCAGCAGTACTTGTCTTTTCTTCTTGGGAATGGAGTAGCAGTGAGGGGTATCTCCTATCACTAGAGGAATTCACATCCATAGTGAAATTTAACTCTTGGCTTTTACCACCACTACTACTCTCACTGTTGCAATCTGTGCTGTCCAAGTTATCTGAATCACTATTCCCACCTGCACCGCCACCTCTGGGTTCTCCATTTATTTTATTCTTATCTGCCTTTTGCTGTGCTAAGGATATATGTTGTTCTGGTAATATTAAATGTGCAGTGGGAGGTGTCTCTTTTGTTTTGTTCTTCTTATTTTTCCGATTGGTGCTGGGAGTTGTCACAACATTGGCCCTTTTTTTCCCAAACACATTTGTGAATGTTGCAGATGTTGCAGAGATTCCGATTGTGGTGGTGGTGGTCGCACTAGGAGGTTCTATGGGAACTTCTTGCTCCACTGAAATTATGAAAAAGGATAAAAATCACACTGAGAGCCACAGACCTCAAAACAAATTGTGACAGAATATACCTAATAATTCAGACCCTTAGGTCATGTTTTCCTTTTACCAGTGTTCACTAGTAAATAAAGAAGTCTTTACTGTTGTGAGAATACACTATATCATATTTTGATGTCTAACTTGGTATAAAACATTAACATTCTTAAGATCTGAAATGCTAGTCTCATAAACTATACAAAAATCACAATATAGTTTGAATTTAAGAAATTTTTCAAATAGCATTTTAGAATTAGAAGTCAAATAGAGCAAAATTATTTGCCTACTACAACCACTGCCAGACTGTACAATAAACAACTCTGAGAGTAATGGACCCCAACCCAATAGAGCTTCAAGACTGAACCTTAGTTAAAAATTTATTGAGGAACTGGACCTCTTCCCAGTTTCCAACTGGGGAAGGAGAGGGTAGAGAAGAACCTGAAGAAAAGCTGGCAAACCTCTTACTGTTATCACTTTTAGGACATACATAATGTTTTTACAGGGGAACTTAAGTTACAACTGAATGTCTTCAAATTATGTGCTTGCCTTCCCCCTTCAGTTTCTCTGTGTCACTTTACAATGTAAAATATTTAGAAGTATTTACTATGGAAGTCAACTGTCTATTTCAGATTAAAGTAACTGAATATTTAACTAGAATTAGTTTTGAGAGTTTTGAGAGCAAAAAGCACTCAAAATGAAGTTGATAAACACAGAAGAATTTTATCACTAATTCAGATGGTTCATTGCTCACCATCTTCATCATTCTCCTCTTCATCTTCATCCTCTGGTAGTTCTGAATTCTCCTTAGGTTTGTTTTCCTCATCTTCTTCCTGCTTCCTTTTCTGCTCCTCTTTTTTCTTTTTTCTCTTTTCTTTTCTTTTCTCTCTTTTAGCTGCAAGAGCCTGCTTTCTGCTCTCCTCTCTTGACTGCAAATAAAGTAGGTATCTCATTTTATCAATAAGGCAGTAATTTAAAAAAAATAATGAAATGATATTTTTGTTTATGATACATGGGGTTTCCCATAGATGTCAGTCTTAACACACATTTATAAAAGCAACAAAAGAAGAAATAGGTAAGCTGGACATAATCAAAATTAAAAGTTTTTGTGTTTCAAAGGGATCATCAATAAAGTGAAAAGACAACCCATAAAATGGTGAAAAATTTTTGCTTATCTGGTAAGGGCTTGTATCAAGAATTTATAAAGAACTCGTTAACTCAATAATGAAAAGACAAATAACTCAATTAAAAAATGGGCAAAGGATCTGAACAGACGTTTCTCCAAACAACATATACAAATGGCCAATAAACACATGAAGAGATAGATGCTCAATATCACAAGCCATCAGGGAAAAGCAAATCAAATCAAAATGAGATACCCACTTCACTGTCACTAGGATGCCTATAATCAACAAAAAGACAGATAAAACAAATCATGGTGAGGATATGAAGAAATCGAAGCCTTCATATACTGCTGGTAGGATCATAAAATGGTGCCGCTACCTTGGAAAACAATCTAGAAGTTTCTCAAATGGTTAAACACAGAACTGCCATATGATCTAGCAATTCCATTCCTAGATATATACCCAATGAAAACATATTCATACAAAAACTTGTACACCATGCTTGCTTCAGCACCATATATACTAAAAAAATTGAAATAACACAGAGAAGATTAGCAGGGCTCCTGCATAAGGATGAAACACAAATTCATGAAGCATTCCAAGTTAAAACAAAACAAACAAAAAACTTGTATACCTATGAAATAGAAACAACCTACATGTCCATCAACTAATAAATGGGTAAGCAAAATGTGGTATATCTATATAATGGGATATTATGCAGCAGTAAATAAATAAATAAATAAATGAAGTACTGATACATGCTACAACATGGATGAACCTTGAATACATTATGAATTGCAAGAAGCCAGTCACAGAGGACCAAATACTGTCTGATTCCATTTATATGAAATGTCCAGAATAAGCAAAACCATAGATTTATGTGGCATTTGTTTGACTAAAATGCAGCTATTGCTGGAAAGGGTGTGGAGAAAAGGGAACCCTCTCGCACTGCTGGTGGAAATGTAAATTGATACAGCCACTAAGGAGAACAGTATGGAGGTTCCTTAAAAAACTAAAAATAGAATTACCATACGACCGAGCAATCTCACTACGGGGCATATACCCTGAGAAAACCATAATTCAAAAAGGGTCATGTACCACAATGTTCATTGTGGCTCTATTTACAATAGCTAGGACATGGAATCAACCTAAATGCCCATTGATAGATGAATGGATAAAGAAGATGTGGCACATATATACAATGGAATATTACTCAGTCATAAAAAGAAATGAAATTGAGTTACTTGTAGTGAGGTGGATGGACCTAGAGACTGTAATACAGAGTGAAGGAAGTCAGAAAGAGAAAAACAAATACCATATGCTAACACATATATATGGAATCTAAAAAAAAAAAAAGGTTCTGAAGAACCTAGGGGCAGGAAAGGAATAAAGACTTAGACATAGAGAATGGACATGAGGATGGGGGAGGGGGAAGGGTAAACTGGGACAAGTGAGAGAGTGGCATGGACATATATACACTACCAAATGTAAAACAGATAGCTAGTGGGAAGCAGCCACATAGCACAGGGAGATCAGCTCGATGCTTTGTGTCCACCTAGACAGGTGGGATAGGGAGGGAGGGAGGGAGAAGCAAGAGGGAGGAGATATGGGGATATATGTATATATCACTTTGTTATACAGCAGAAACTAACACACCACTATAAAGCAATTATACTCCAATAAAGATGTTAAAAAAATAAAATAAAATGCAGCTATTATGCTTTTATAAGGTATTAACAAATTTCACTATGAAAATATCCACAGGAGGCCATTATAGAAATTACTTTCACCTTACTTTATAGCTTTGCTTTGGTTAGTACTAGAAAATATATTTTTTTCAGACAGGGGAACATGGTAATGGTCACCTCACATCATAATGAAAACTCAAAACAAACAGAAAATACATCAAATTACTCATATTTGTGTGGAAATTATCTAAAAAAGGTTCACCATAAGAATCTGTCAGTGAAGTCCAGTTGTCCTGGTAATTAAGTAAAGCATTTTCCTCAAAACTATAATTTACCATTCTGAGTCATGAGTTACTCTTTGACATTTTTACTTATCTAATCAGGCATCGGCAAACTATGGCCTGAATGTTAAGACTTTTACATTTTAAATGGTTGAAAAAATAAAAAGAAGAATATTTTGTGACATGAAAATATTATGAAATTAAAATTTTGATGTCCATAAATAAAGTTCTATTGGAACACATTCATTTAGGCATTGTCTATGGGTGCTTTCGTGCTATAACAGCAGAGTCAAGGAGTTATGACAGAGATCGTATGGGCCTACAAAGCCTAAAATATTTACTCTTCAGCATTTCATAGAAAAAGTCTGTTGGGAATTCCCTGGTGGTCCAGTGGTTAGGACTCTGCGCTCTCACTGCCAAGGGCCTGGGTTCAGTCCCTCGTCGGGGAACTAAGATCCCACAACCACGAGGTGAAACCAAAAAATTTTTTTAATTAAAAAAATAAAGAATAAAAAAATAAAAAGTTGGGTTTCCCTGGCGGTGCAGTGGTTGAGAGTCCGCCTGCCAATGCAGGGGACGCGGGTTCGTGCCCTGGTCCAGGAAGATCCCACATGCCGCGGAGTGGCTAGGCCCATGAGCCATGGCCACTGAGCCTGCGCGTCCAGAGCCTGTGCTCCACAACGGGAGAGACCACAGCAGTGAGAGGCCCACGTACCGCAAAAAAATAAAAAATAATAAAATAAAGTCTGTCAACCCCCTATGTAAATGAGAAAGGGGCTGAGCATTAAGAGAAAAAATAATTGTTAACTGAATATGCAGTTTCATCACTCGATTGGCATAAGAGCAAAACGGCTGTTTAAGGAATTGCTGACCATATCCCTGGGTAGTTAAACAAAACTAAAAATTATAGAACACAGGAGGGACCTTAGTAGTCATCAATCTTCAAACTTCATTTAAAAATGAATATTAGTTTCCCCCTTCTGATTTTAACTGTAATCAAGTTTATCATGGAGGTATTAAATTTATTTAATTTCCTAATGATAAAACTTTAAGGTTTATACCCTTCCCCCTGTTATAAGCAATTTAACAGTGAATGTCCTTTTGTATGTTCACATCTTTGAGCATTTATCAAAGTATTTACCTTAGGCTAAATTTCTAGAAGACGAGTGACTGGAGTAGGTATGCACCCTTTTTAATTTAATGCATGTCAAATCATCTCCATTAATAGTTATACTAATTTATACCATACATCAAAAATCATACTAGAAGGCTAATTTCTGCATACCCTAGCCATCAATATCTATTACCAAACCTTTAAATTTTAAGTTTTCCTAATCTGGTAAAAGAAATTTAAATCACTCTTTCACTGTGCATTTCTTTGTTTATTCATGAAGTTGAGCGTTCTCCATGTATTTATTGAACATTTATATTTCTTCTGTGAATTGCCCATTTGTGTGATCATTTTTCATTCTGGGCAAGTTATCTTTTTCTCATTGTTTTTTTTTTTTTTTTT
>NW_020173922.1:5477603-5490246 GCF_003031525.2 Neophocaena asiaeorientalis asiaeorientalis | reverse complement strand
TGGGGGAATTTTTTTTTTTTCTTTTTTTTTTTTTTTTTTTTTTTTTTGATATGACCATTTTTAAAGTCTTTATTGAATTTGTACAATATCGTTTCTGTTTTATATTTTGGTTTTTTGGCCACGAGGCATGTGGGATTAGAGGCAAAGTCTTAACCTCTGGACCACCAGGGAAATCCCTTTCTTGTTGATTTGTAAGCAATTTTTTCTTCTGTTTTTAACTTACAAGTTTTGATTTTTTTTAAAATTAAAAATTGATGTCAAAATTTTAGCATCTCTCAAAATGATCCTTTTCCTTCCTTTTATCATCAACAAAATATCTTAATATTAAGCTATCTCCTGCATTTCTATAATAACTCTACTTGATTATGCTATTTATTCTTTTAATATAACTTCTGGGTTCATAATAACACACTCCTTTTCCAGGTAAGCACACTAAGCCTCAGAAAAGCGACCTTTTTTTTTTTTTTAACTTTTTCAATTATACTACCACACATCCTAGGAAACTTAGATACTTGCTCTTTAATTAAGGATCTAATAAACCATTTATAGCCCAGATCTTATAATAAACAAAAGATTTCCAATGTTTAAAAAAATTTCTTCCCAGACTAATATTAAAACCACTTAGGCAGTAATGTTATTTGGAAAATTGTGATCTGCTCAGAAACTAATTCCTCACTTATATGGTTAAAAGTATTTTTTATGTATAGGTCAGAATCAAAAAATTGATGGTAGTTTGATAATCTATTAATCATTTTTTAAAAAGAGATTTTGTTAAGATTATGGTCATATCAGTGGCAAATTTATTCTACTAGATTTTCAACCATTTCTAATAAGGAAAATTATTTTTCCCACTCACCTTTTCCAGATCAAGTTCCTTTAAAAGAATACTTGCATTCTTATTTGCTTCTGCAGCCTGCTGGTCTTTAGCCTTCACAATTGTCTCAACACACTGGTGACATTTTTTCAACAGTTCCTATAGTGGAAAATGGAATTATATAAATATAGGAACACATAAACAGGCCAATAAAACTTGAGCTGATAAGTATACCAAAGTTCAGGGCTTAAAGCCTCAAATTACTGAATATTCACTAAACCAAATTAAGCTATCCTTTGAGTCTAGTCTTTGATTGAAAAATCAAAATAAGGTACCATTTTCTAAAAAGTTTGTGTTCTTAGAAAATTTTCTAATCAGGCTAATAGTCTAGTAATAAACTTTAGCTGCAGTCACTGTAATTATGGTCCATAATAGGAAGGAAATCTCAAAATAATTTATAAAAAATATACTCATTTGCAAATGGGGAAACTAAAGCATAGAAAAATCAGATGATCAGTCTCATAGAGGATGAAAAGAACGGGCTGCTAACATATACTCTGGCATATAATTCAACAAAGAACAAAAATGTGCTTCAACAGCATATTAAACCTACCTTATCTGTGATTGTTGCTATGTATCTCATGCATTCTATATCAGAAGGGAACTGATTGACCTCTTTCACCAAATACTGAACAACTTTTACATGACCCTGTAAGAAGTATAACAAAAGAATACTTTCAAAATTGGCCCATATGCTTAAAAACTTAAGGGTAAAAGGTACAGTAACACTTGAGAGTTTACTAAACTTAAAATTGAAATTATGAAAATAGAAACAGTGTTGAGTTTATAAACAGAAAACGATAAGTACAACATGCTGGGAAATATATGGTGGACCAAACGACATTTCTCCTGAATTTAATCTGCCCACATCCCATTGAAAACAGACAAACTTTAAAAAATATATACCTCCTAGAATAAATCGATTAGTAAAATAAAAATTGGTGACGTGAAATGAATCTCAATATAAAAGGGAAATTAGTCCAAAAACAAAGAGGATGTTCTAGATTTCAAAGCATTATTTTGGCTCTATCTTACGAAAATAAACGAGGTAGGTTGTCATATTTATCTTGAGTTCTATGACTTGAATCTAGGTAAAACACTTTCTAAATGCCATTGTCAGGGGCTGGATGATCTGTAATCAATTGTAAGTACATCTATTTTAACATAACCAAACTTGCATTGTTTCCCCTCTTACTAAAGCTCGTTTAATCTTCAAGAATTAGTCTGATGGGGGGACTTCCCTGGCAGTCCAGTGGTTAAGACTCCACACTTCCACTGCAAGGGGCACGGGTTCGATCCCTGGTTGGGGAATTAAGATCCCGTACACCGCACGGTGTGGCCAAAAAAAAAAAAAAAAAATTAGTCTGATGGTGACAAAAATCAGAAAAGTGGCTGCCTCTGGGGCAGGGAATTAACTGAGGATGGGCATGATGAAACTTTCTAGGATTATGGAAGTATTTTATATCTTTATGGAGTGTGGGTTACATAGGTATATGCATTTATCAAAATTCATGTACCTTAGATTTGTGTTTTTACTATATATAAATTATACCTCAATTAAAAGGAAAGAAAAAAATTGAAAAAAAAGGAAATATTTAAGATTTTTTTTAAGACTCATAACTTACACTGCTCTCATTCAATACCTATTTACTGACCATCTAGTATGTGTCAGGCACTGAGCTGAACAACTGGGTACAAACACTGGTGAAAAAGACAGTCATGAATCTTAGCTTTCACAGATCTTGTAGTCTAACTGGGGAGATGGGCATTAAAAAAGTAATACATGTTTGAATGTATAATTACAAAATGAGATAAGGAAAATAACAGTGAACTATAAAACAGAACAAGAGAAACTTTTCAGATTGGGAGTTAGAAAAGGACTTTCTGAGAAGTGATATTTAAGGACGAGTAGATATTAAAGGATGAAGAGAAGTGAGCCAGGTGAAGAGTAAGGAAAAGAACATTTCAGGAAAAGAAAACCAGTGAGCAAAGGCCCTCAGGAATTTAAAAATTTAGTGCATTCTAGGCCAGTGGCTGAAGTGTAGTGACCAAAGGGGAAGGGGAGTAGAAATGATTGGTCTGAGGCTGGCATGAGCCATTCATGCAGGGCTTTGTGAGCCACATTAAGTAGTTTACATGTTATCACAATTGCAATGGGAAAGCTTTGTAAAATAGAGCAGATAAGTAAGCCTTAATATATACAGGAGGTATAATAAATTTTTATGAGAGTCCACTTGTTTTTGTTCTTTAGGTAAAGAAAACATTCATCTACATATAATATCTGTCCTTAAATCTCACGTTTTATGTACAAAAACATAACAAAACTAGTCAAGACACCAAGTGATTTAACAACCAAGTTGCTTATAGGGAACTACCATATAGCTCTTAGATTTGGCCACAAAGAAAGTGGAAAGACAGCAAAGGTTTGTATATAGAAACAGAGTCAATTCCTCAAGACCAATTTATCTTTCTCACGATTTCAACTTAAAATTTAGTAGTTTTAAACAAATTCTATCCTTTTTCCCCCACATCAAGTTACCTTGCGAAATGCTGACATAAGAGGCGTGATTTTCCGGTTATCTGCTGCATCCACATCAGCACCTGCTTGCACTAGCAATTGCACCACATCAAAATGACCACCATTGGATGCCAACCAAAGTGGTGTGTTTCCCTTCTTGTTACGCACATCAATATGGGCTCCCCTATAAAAATCAAATAATGTTAATATAGTTTGTTTCCTATGAGAAGAGGCTGACTTTTTCTATTTTTCTCTAATTTGTCTTTCATCTTTTATAAAATAGCAAACAAATAATCTGTTCTTTAAAATGTCAATAAAGTAAAACAATTTTATTAACTGTAAAGGCTCTGACAAGTGAAAGGGATCATAGAAATTCTATAAATAAATATAAAATTTACCCACCTATTAATCAGGAGCTCACAAAATTTGTAGTGTCCTTTGTCCGCTGCTATTGTTAAAGCAGTATCTCTTGAGGAAGGCACAGGGGGGGCATTGACATCTGCTCCTTTATCTAGGAGAACTCTTCCAACCTCTGCATATCCTCCAGAAGCAGCTTCCATCAAAGGGGTAAGACCAGTCTGTTTAAACCAAAAAATTATGTGAGTAAATTATATTAATTTCTTTAAGGGACTGAAACAATTGACTTATAAGTGTATTCTATTTCTGATTTTCTCTCACAAGAGAGCTAAGCAACATTCACTCTTAAGCTTTACTAAGCAGCAAGTGAAAATTGTTAGGTTCAGTTAGACATGCTAGAATGATTTCTCTTACTAAAAAATTTTTAAAAATATGCTAAAAAAATACACAATTTCATGCTAAAAAAACAATTTCATAACATCTCTACTGTTATAAATTTACATGAGACAATAACTTCTCTGCACAACAAACAGAAATATTAAAATGAATAAAAAGAAAATTAAATATGGCACAATGTTCAATGGGAAAACTTTGTTTAGAATATACTCTATCTTGTTTAGAATATACTCCATCTGAAAAGGCAGTTTGCTAAATAACCCAGGATAAACTCCTTAAATGCTACTCAAACTTGGGTAAAATAGATTAAAATATCATTTTATAAATTTTATGCATGTGTCTTTGCTCATTAGTCTCCAACATTTCACCAGAAGACTTTTCCTACTGGTATCATTACCAAAATAATATGGCTTTCTTTAGGACTTCTAATAGATAAATGGGTCACACTGAATACTTGTAATACAAAAAGTAATGTCGTGGTCAGATTAGATTTTAGTTGTCTTAATTGTATAATCTATGCAGCAATTTATTTTTAATAGTCATGCTTTTATTTATTTATTTATGGCTGCACTGGGTCTTTTTTTTAAACAAATTTATTTATTTATTTTTGGCTGTGTTGGGTCTTTGTTGCTGCACACGGGCTTTCTCTAGTTGCGGCCAGCAGGGGCTACTCTTTGTTGTGGTGTGCAGGCTTCTCATCGCGGTGGCTTTTCTTGTTGTGGAGCACGGACTCTAGGCGCGTGGGCTTCAGTAGTTGTGGCACACAGGCTCGGTAGTTGTGGCTTGTGAGCTCTAGAGCACAGGCTCAGTAGCATGGTGCACATGTGGGATCTTCCCAGACCAGGGCTTGAACCCGTGTTCCCTGCATTGGCAGGTGGATTCTTAACCACTGTGTCACCAGGGGAGTCCCTGCATTGGGTCTTTGTTGCTGTGCAGGCTTTCTCTAGTTGTGGCGAGTGGGGGCTACTCTTTGTTGCGGTGCACAGGCTTCTTTTTTTTTTTTGCGGTACGCGGGCCTCTCACTGCTGTGGCCTCTCCCGTTGCGGAGCAACAGGCTCCGGACGCGCAGGCTCAGCGGCCATGGCCCACGGGCCCAGCCGCTCCGCGGCACGCGGGATCCTCCCACACCGGGGCACGAACCCGCGTCCCCTGCATCGGCAGGCGGACTCTCAACCACTGCGCCACCAGGGAAGCCCGCACAGGCTTCTTATTGTGGTGGCTTCTCTTGTTGCGGAGAACAGGCTCTAGGCACGTGGGCTTCAGTAGTTGTGGCGCACAGCCTCGGCAGCTGTGGTGCGCGGGCTCAGTAGTTGTGGTGCACAGGCTTAGTTGCTCTGCGGCATGTGGGCTCTTCCTGGACCAGGGATCCAACCCATATCCCCTGCATTGGCAGGTGGATTCTTAACCACCACGCCACCAGGGAAGTCCCTGCAGCAATTTTTTTGATTGGGGTTTTTACCAATGGTAAGCACATGCCTCATTAAAGGAGTTCTTCAAGCCACTCAAGGCTGAAGTTGGAAAAAAGTACTGATTCTATTTTTCTTCACTGCCTTTAATAAAAGTCATGAATGGTGATAGTGTGCCACTGACCAATGGCCAGTGACACATTGTATAGCACTATTCTCCAGTCCTGCATTGGGGCATCAGTTTTAACTTATGACAGTTTAAAATAGTACATTCAATTTAAGTTGCTCTTTCTATTAAAAATATATCTGAAGTAGAGGACAAGTTATAAAATGCTTACCTTTGCCCTATGTTCAACATTGGCTTTTCGGTCCAGAAGCAAACTCACTACTTCTGCTCGTCCTTGGAAACAGGCCAAGGTGAGAGCTGTGTTCCGATTGGTCTCTATTTGGGCATTAATGTCTGAACCCATATCAAGCAGCAGTTTCACTGCAGGAACATGTCCATTCATTGCAGCCAACATCAGGGGAGAAATACCTAGTTTACTCCCAGTCCTAAGGGGGGGAAAATGTGCTTAGAAAATTAAAATAATATGTTGCCTATTGTTTTCTTAAAAAGCATAGAGAACATAAAAAATGAAAAAGCTTCAGTAAGAAGAAAGGTTTCTAACTCCAATGAATAGATTTTATTTGTTTAGACTAATAATTAGAAGTAGGAAAATCTCACAATTTAAAACATAATCCCTATGCAGAGGCCATAAATTTCCAACTATATATAACAATGTTTTCTGAAAAGAAACCTCTTTAAAAACAGCAACGTTAGCTGAAATAAGCTTTGATTACTTATAAGCACATTATAGGAATAACTGTTGGCCTTGCAACTTTAGTACTGTCTTAATTAAAAATGGTATCTGTCCAAATATTTAGGGGAAAACACTTAATTCCAAGGTAATAATTTACTAATCATGAGTAATAAAATAAACAGGTGATAGATACCTTGAATTAATTTCTGCCCCGGCATTAAGCAGAATCTTAATGATATTCACATATCCTCCAGATGCAGCTAGACTCAGTGGTGTATAATCAGACACATTCCTATGTTCTTTATTTGCACCCCGAGCCAGCAGCAAGTCTACTACCTACAAAGTAAAATATGAACAGAGAAATCTAGTTTACACCAAGGGTCTATCTTATAATGAAGGAAGCACAAAGAAATGGGATTTATAACTTCCTTGTCTAAATACCTAACATTTTAATTAAACCCTAAATATTCAAATATCAGCACTACAGAAATGAATTCAATTTCATATCAAGGAATTCAGAGCTATGAAATTCCAATCATACTGAAATAACAAGTTGTTACTGTTTCTATTCCTCAATTATTGAGTGATAAATTTGCATTTCATGTGTTAGGACTGTGCTCTATTGAATCCCAATAAACGTAAGGATGATGAGAATTTTTATTTTGCCTGAAAGGCAAGAAACAGATTCTTTAAAAGGGCATTTACTATTCTCATTAAATTTAATATATAGAACATGTCAAAACACATGCAAGTTTTATTCATGTAGCTAAATTACTAAGCATATGCATATTTAAAATACAAGTAAAGTGTTTACAAAATGAACATTAACATACTTCCTGACGTCCACCAGAACATGCCAATGAAAGTGGAGTATCCTTAGTTCGTTCAGATTGTGCTTCTATGTCTCCACCTTTATCCAAAAGGATTTCAACAACTCCAACATGTCCTGCTGTTGCTGCCAGGATCAGTGGTGTGAAACCTAAATCAGAAAATAAAAATCTTGGTCAAATTTGTGTTTTTTAACATATTAAGGCACTGTTTTTAATTCTCTATTATTTTAGTAGGAAAAGGTCTTTAGGGCAGATACTTATAATCATTTAACATAAAACTGCTTTAAACCCTAATTTGTTAGTGACAAAACCCCATAAACACCTGATAAAAAGAAAATGCTAAGTCAAATGAAACTATTAAAGTTTATACTCATAATAAACTTTGATACCTCTGCATGCTCTACTTTTAGATTAAGGAGAAAGCTAAACACAGCTTGCTTCCTTGATGATCTACAGTCTAATTTTTGAATTTTTGAAGAATAATTTGGCTCTGTAGATTAACAAATCCAGATATTCTTAATTGAAATATGCGAACCCATTCTTTCACTGAATAGTCTAGGAACCACTTATTGATAGTAAAAAATGAATTGTTTTCTGATATAATTACTCTCCAACTTTATTTCTCACTAACATTTCTTACCTTTTTTGTCTCTGTGTTCAATTTTAGCATCTCGTGCTATGAGTACAGATACAAGTTCTTCATGACCACCTGCACAAGCTAGCGTTAATGCTGTGTCATGGTTGCTCTCAGTCTAGGAAAAGGAAAAAAACCTTAAGAGTCCGTGGGCCACAACTAAGAGAGCTCACATGCCACAACTACTGAGCCTGGGCACTCTGGAGCCCACGCACCACAACTAGAGAAGCCCACGCGCCACAATGAAAGATCCCGCATGCCACAACGAAGACCCTGTATGCTGCAACTAAGACCCGACACAGCCAAAAAATAAATAAATAAATAAATAAAGCAGTCTACTCACATGTGCATCGATGTCAACTGAAGGATACACAGGAGGCACAGACTGGGAAGCCACATTGCTTGGAGACTGCGAACAGGGCTCAGGTGTAAGACATTCTGCCGTCTGAGAGGAACTGTTTGAACCAGTGGGCACTCTGCTACTCACAGCTGAAAAACAATATTCATATTGCTGAATTCTACTTAAAAGAGTAATGTCATTTGTGTACAGAAAAACACAGAAAACGGAAAATTCTATAGCAGTAATATATATAATGTAGTAATTAAATCACAAGCTTTAGTCAGATAGACATATGTTTGAATCCCAGTTCTACCAATGACTTTCTGATCTTGGGCAAGTAATTTAACGTCTCTGAACCTCAACTTCCTTATGTGTAAAATGGGATGATAATTACAGTACCTCCATTGTAAGGTTGTTGGGAAAACCCCTTGAGATAATGAAGTAAAATACTGAGCATCGTACCTGATATTTAGTGCATATACAACAAATGGTAGCCTTTTATATTGTCAATAGGGAGAAAATAGTTTCCAATAAAAAAAAAGGAATATTACATTTTAGTTTGTAAAAGGCAATTAGATAAAAACATCCTGAGGACAATGCATTAAAAAAGAAAAGAAGGAAAAAAGAAGCAGAAGAAGCAGAAAAAAGGGAAGAACAAGTTAGAATATTTCTCACATAAATAGCAGAGAGTATGTGTTTTTAAAATTCAATATTTACTCTGAAAATTTGCTAAAATGAATCAATGTCTGAAAATCAAACTATTTTAAAAATAAACATTGGAACTTTTATTTGGGACCTCAAAATCTGATGTCTGAAACTGAATTAAATGAAATTATATCTTTATCTCTCTGCATATTTCTTTTCTTTCATGAGATGGAGTTTGCCCCATGAAGCGGGAAATAGGACCTATCTCAGAGGGATGTTGTGAATTATCCATGAGAAATGTGCAAAAAGTATTTAACACAGTGTTTGGTAAGTGCCTAATATATGTAATTATCAGGTATTTTATAGGATTTTCAGTACTATTAATCACTGCATTTAAAAATAAAAACGTTACAATTCACTTAAGAAAGAAAAAACTCAGAAAAAACATATAATCATTAATAATACAGAAAAAGACAAGAAAGTTTCAATGATGGCAATAACTTCCTCTTACCCACACTAAAAGTCAATCAAAAACACACAGGTCTTAAAGAAAAATGTAAGCATTTCAAGATTGGAGAATGCTTTCTCTCTAGAATTTTGATATGACTGGATCCCACTCAAGGATACTGATCACAAGTATGAAAGATAAGTGTAGTATGCTAATAGTACTACACTATTATTATAGTACTATACTATATTTAATAGTATGCTTTAAATAATAGCAAATTTTAAGATGTTCAGATATGTTTCCACATGAGCTGTCCCTCCCCGCTCGCAACAAATATATATAAAATCACATCTTGATAATATGAATTTCTACAGCTTCTGTCACCACATAAATATACATAATTTAACTATATGGTTACAAATAAAAATGATTATTATAAATATTTCTTTTGCCTGTTAAGAACACGCACAATGAAAACAAAGCTTTAAAAATTTTTGTCATTGAATGAATTAAAAGCAGATAGTATTTTGTTATGCCTCCTCAAAACAGCTGATATGTTTGGAAACAGTTCCAGAAACAAGACACTAAACATTGATATATGGCACCTTTGTAATAGTAAGATTTTAACAGTAGTCATATAATTATCAACATATATCTTACTAAAGAATTACTTTTCTATCATTAAATTTGTTTATTCATGTTATCTTTTTGTTATTATGAAAAACAGATATTCAAAAAATTTAAAATAGTTGACTAGGGTGCTATGCCAGAATATGATGTTATAAAAGACTTTTTTACAGAGTTGGTTTTTAAAAAATACTTTTGTACATTTAACAGCTCTGTTACCAAATATGTATTTTTACATTGATTGTACATTTTTGTACAACAGTATCCTCAAGACATTTTTTCCTCCCTGTAATAATGACAATCAGAAATATTCCATAGAAGTGACTTTAATAGGATTAATTACATATAAAAAGTTCTAAAGATAAAACTAGAAAGTAGCAAAGATTTTAAAAGTACATGTGGAATAAAGGTTTTATGAAGATAAAATTATACCAGGACTATGAAATTTTTTCATAAATCCTAAAATGTTTTCTATTTCTGAACAAAATGTCTCTGAAAATGACCAAAACAGATCACTATCACAAAAGTCACTACATAATTCAAATTAAATTTATGCACTATCCTAAAATGGGGTGATAGAAGAACTTAAATAAGTGTAATATTTTACTTAATTCTTTATGAAATTTAAGATAGTTTTGTAGGCAATATGGAAGACAGTAATAAACTTTACTACATAAACATCTCAGATACTAGGTATATGTAAACTATGTTGCAAGGCCTTAAGCAATTAAATCACTGTAATCTGTTTTAGATAATAGTAACTTTATTAAATAGTTCCATATAAATAACAATCTATAAATAAAATATTAACATCTATTAGAAGAAATTATTACTTAAAGGTATTTTACTGTAAATTCCCTCAAAGATAATTTCCTAATTACTTTTTTATTCTTAAGCCTAAAATGACTACCACCGGATTACTTAAAGCAAGATACTATGGGGCTTCCCTGGTGGCGCAGTGGTTGAGAGTCCACCTGCCGATGCAGGGGACACGGGTTCGTGCCCCGGTCTGGAAAGATCCCACATACCGCGGAGTGGCTAGGCTCATGAGCCATGGCCGCTAAGCCTGCGCGTCCAGAGCCTGTGCCCCACAACAGTGAGAGGCCCCCGTACCACAAAAAAAAAAAGATACTATGGAATTGGAATTTGTTTGAAGAGAGCCTATTAAGATGTCAACAACAGTAACAATGTTCTCAAGTCACAAAACTATATTGAACCTTACATGCACATCAAATCTTAATATAAAAATAATAAGGGAAATTGTTATTTAGTAGAATTTAGAAGTCTAAGGAAATAATATCTTTAATATAAACTCAGAACTTCAAGTTGAATCAGATGCATGCATATTACTTCTAAGGTTCTTAAATTGGCTGAACTGAGTTTGAATCTTAACACTTACTAGCAACTTAATTTCCATTAGCCTCAGTTTTCAACAGAAAAACAGAGATGGGATATGGACTTATTTTATAGTATTACTATAAAGAGCCCATGAGATAATGTATATAAAAGCATTTAGCACTGAGCTTGGTGCATGGTAAGCACTCAATAAATGTAAATAAAGTGATATTAGTTGATTTTTTAACCAAGCTTCTTTTTTTTTTTTTTTTTTTTTTTTTTTTTTCCAAGCTTCTTTATATATTAAGACTGAAAATTTTACTAGATGTTTCTAGAACTGCTCAATGGTCAAAGCTATTTTGAATTTCTTTAAATTGCTTTTTATTTTCAGACCTTAATTCTAGACATCTGAACTGAGAATCATTTGCTATTACGATAACTTCTAAAAGCCTGACACTTAATTTCAGAAGAAATGAAACTGAACAACCATGCTTCCAATCAAGAGTATACATATATTCTGGCTGAGACTATATCAAGTATGATACGTTTAAGACTATATAGTTATGGCTGTCAGTCAGCTAGTCAAGTTATGACATTCATAAATTATGTATCTAACCAACTCATTATCATGACAAATATTTTGAGAGTAGAACAGCAATAAAGAAAAATACTCTTGGGCTTCCCTGATGGCGCAGTGGTTGAGAGTCCGCCTGCTGATGCAGGGGACACGGGTTCGTGCCCCGGTCCGGGAAGATCCCACATGTTGCGGAGCGGCTGGGCCCGTGAGCCATGGCCGCTGAGCCTGCGTGTCCGGAGCCTGTGCTCCGCAACGGGAGAGGCCACAACAGTGAGAGGCTCGCGTACCGCAAAAAAAGAAAAGAAAAGAAAAGAAAAGAAAAGAAAAGAAAAGAAGAAAGAAAAATACTCTTATTTAAAGAGTGAAACTTATTGCTATTATATATGAATATTATCTAAAGTAAAATTGTAAGATGTACAGTATCCTCTCTTCCTCTCTTTTATTAACTATGAGGCATGATAACTAGATTTAATTTAGGTAAAATTAATTATATCTTTGGTCTGATCTATAATTCTACTGGTATATTAACATATCATAAAATCAAAGAATTAGGTATTTACCTAATTCATTCTTATTTATTTCATCTTCAATTAAGAAATTAAGAGAAATGTAGACTTAATAAAGTTTTAAATTTTGAGGTAAGTCATCATTTTGAACAAAGAAAATCTAATTATTGCTATATATTTTAAAATGTAAGCTTCAGCAAAATGAAAAAAATTTTAAATGAAGATAATTTTCAGGGAATTCCCTGGAGGTTCAGTGTTTAGGACTAGGCACTGTCACTGCTGGGCGCCTGAGTTTGATCCTTGGTCGGGGAACTAGATCCCACAAGCCAAGCAGCCAAAAAAAAAAAAAA
>NW_020173922.1:5474558-5477381 GCF_003031525.2 Neophocaena asiaeorientalis asiaeorientalis | reverse complement strand
AGCCTGTGCGTCCGGAGCCTGTGCTCCGCAAAGGGAGAGGCCACAACAGTGAGAGGCCCGAAAACTGCAAAAAAAAAAAAAAAAAAAAAGAGAGAAAAAAAATGTGTAATTTTTAATGTATTGATGGATTTATACTTTAAAGTATATTAATAAAAGAATATTGAACAATATGGTGGGGCAACTGTCACTAGACATTAATGTCTAAGAGAAATTAAATTTTATTCATTTATATTAATGTTAAATATAATTAAAAGATGTTTTCTAAACCAATTTTTTGAAGTTTCATGTGAACTTTGTAAAAGGTCATTTTAATTTAACAAATACTTCAGTGAAATAACCAGAATTTGACCTCCTCTACAAGAAACAGCAGTAAATACTACCATAAAGTTAACACCTACAAGTTCCCTTTAGAGCTGTTTCTCCTTTTAAAAAAAAAAAAAAAGAGGACAGGTCCTAAGTTCCAACAAACTAAACTGATCAATAATGTGGGTTTCATAACTGCAAACTGAGTACTTAATTAGGAACATTATAATGATATTTATAGAACCCTACGTCTTAAAAATGTTACTCTTAGGTCACCAGTTTCATCATTATTATTTATAATCATACTTCACACTCCAATATTTGCTTTTACCAGATTAGAAATCAGAACCATAAATGAACTATAAGAGTTTATTCAAAATTTATAACAACTTGCAATGCTAATGACACAAAGTCAATTTGAGTTAAGTGGCTATGGGCTGAAGATATAAAAAACAAAAGTAAAGAATAAAGAATCTAACTCCTTAAAACATTTCCCAGCATTTTTATTTCCTTTATGAAAACTAAGACATTCCTCCTCTGCACAGCAATACCTATTACATATCAGAGGAGCCTCAAAGGCACTATTATAATTCTATAACCACTTGAAGTCATATACATGCCCAATAAAATTCCTGAATTAAGTAATCTTACTCCACATTTTAAAAGATTCAGTAAAGATTAGGAAGACTAAAGGCTCACAAAAGAAGAAAGGAAACTGGGATAGCATAACTGGGATGGGAGGAGGGGAGGAGAATACGACAAGAAGAAACAGACAACAGTAAAGAAAAAAAATGTTGCAATCAAGAGACAGAGGACTGGCCTGCCTTTGAATATCACTCCAGCTACATCTTAGTTCTTGGTCTTCATCCACTGTCAACAGCCATTCTGGCTGCATTTCTGAACTGGGCTCTCATGGAGGTGATACATTCACCAGCCATCTTTAGGAAGGTAAATGATTAATTGCACTGTTTTCCCACTGCTGCAAGGACAATGAAACGGAAAGTAAACTTGTGCACCTCATTTCATAGCTAGTTGTAATTTTCCACACAACAATAAACAGAAACATATACTGTAAGTTTATAAGGCTGGTTTCTTTTTTGCTTTGGTGTGTGTGTGTGTGTGTGTGTGTGTGGTGTGTGTGCTTTCATCAAGACAGTTAATACAAAAATCCCAATCTCCAAATCGTTATCAAGTTGACAATGATCATCTAACCACAAATATTTTAAAAACATGGAATGCTTATAGTTTTTTTCTGAACATCCCTTTTAATTAGAAATATTTAAATTGATCTAATAAAATTATAAATAAAGAAAAAGCAATGCGATTTAGAATTCTGATTTCCAAATATGAAAATCACCAGCAGGAAAATTAAATGTATAATCTTATATGATTATCTCTGAAGCCTACAAAGAAATTCTATTTTGAGATCTCCTACCCAAGATACAACACAGGGTGATTTTGATACCAAAGGGCTAAAATAAAGGATCATGGCAACTTTATTTCTTTGCTTTTGCAAATAACAAAAAAGAAGAGGGAAAACACACTTTTGTGTGTTAGTGTTGCTGAGTTTAGTTAAATTCACTTCCAAAACACCTCAAGAAATGAGTAATTTTATAAAGATAGTTCAAAATGGAAAAGCACCAAGTTGGTGTTTTGGGAAAGTCATGTAAAGAAGTTGAGCACAAAGATTAAAGAGAAATTATTACAGGTATATTTCTCAACCCACCTGCTATCAGGTCATCAAGAGTGTCGGTAAGCGTCTGGGCTGGAGTTGCAACCATTAGTCCATCTGGTTCTTGCACTAACAGCCCCTGATCGTGTCCAGTAATAGCAATCTGAGGCTGTCCTATAATCTGATGATTACCTGATACTTTCTGAAGTTCAAGAGAATTTGTCCCATTAGAACCTAATTCACTGGAAAAGTTACACTGTGGAGATGATAAAGGCTGGACTGGGACAAAATCAATTTGTTCTGCCGATGGTGGAGACTGTTGCTCATCATCAACATCATTATCTTTAAATAAGATTGTGTCAACCTGAGGTAACTCTGAAAAGTGATCCTCTGGGAGACTACCATCTCCTTCCCCTTCTGGGAAGACTCCTCTATGACAGCACTGCTGGTGTGGAGATACTGTGTCTTTCTGACCTTTGGTTTCCAAGTATTCTTTGGTAAATTGCTGCTGTGTTTTCATCTGCAACTGCCTTTCCACTTTCTGCAGTTCTTTCAGTATTTTCTTCTTCTTCTGGACTTGCTCTTCTCTGTTCTTTTTAAGTTCTTCTATCTTATCCTTGTTCAGAGGTTCACCTTGAATTAACTCCAATGATTTAAGCTGTGCTTTTTCAATAGCACTAATTCTTTGTCCCAGTTCATTCAGTTTTCCTTCAGTCTCCTCTACTATGCACTCCAAAGGCTGGTATGGGTGAAAAGGTGGCAGTACGTCCTGATCTGCTACCTGCAGGGAACTGGACTTCTGCTTGGATGTACCTAAGCACATGAAAAATGTTTGAAAATGTGCCATG